>NC_056728.1:1633835404-1634110404 GCF_019279795.1 Protopterus annectens | reverse complement strand
TGTGTGTGTGTGTGTGTGTATGTGTATAAATATATAGATAGATAGATAGCTAGATAGATAGATAGATAGATAGATAGATAGATAGATAGATAGATAGATATAGGCTTCATTCATTTAACTCACAACTGAAATATTGAAACTCAAAATGTTGAAAACTCAAAATACTGAAAATAGGAATATGTCCTTTCCCCACTGTTGTACCATCTCAGAATTAGTGTATATAATTAGCAGGGACTGTGGAGTTGCAAGGGAGCTTGGTTTTTGAGTTTTCAACATTATGGGTTTCAATATTTTAAGTTTACATTATCATAACATAGATCCATGTGCACACACACACACACACACACACACACACACACACACACACACACACACACACTCACATGTGTTGCTGTTTGTATTATATTAATTTCTATATAAACTGGCTAATATTTCTCTAACCATTAAATCTTTGAAATTAAACAATGTTTTCATATTATGTGTAATTTAGTATGGTTATTTAAACCATATTTGTTTGTTGCATTATTTTTAAATGCTGTAAAATTACGGGTCTTAAAATGTTTTGCAATACTGTGGAGCTTTTCTCCCCAGGCCTCCACTGACAATGGGCTCTGGGAATCATAAATTCACACCTGGGGTAGCACTTATGTTTCTTATGGATAGGAGCAATTTGTAAGATACTCAAGGCATAAGCACAAACCCATGCCGTCCTCTTGCCCTTAGGGGCCATATATTGGGTAAAATTGTGCTATATTGAATAGACTTGTAAGGGCTTTTAATTCATTAGCCTAGTAGTCTCCTATGAACCTATGAATCCAGTCAGACTTTCCCAGTAATCAAATATCAGTAAATAAATAAATAATTCAAACCAGGATAGAACAGTCCTCCCATAGTAGTTATTCAAAATGTCTCCTTTTCATTTATTAAACTACTGGATAGTGAATCATCTTCATTTGCATTAACCCTATCTATCCCCATGAAAACAAAATGTATCTGTGGATATTTCACCTTATGTTTATACAATGCACCTCTTTGTTTTTGTTATGTTTTTGTTATACCTTATATCGCTTAAGTGGGCACTAATTCATGTTTTCAACATTCTGGACATTTATCCTACATAAAGTATACCATGTGTGCAGAACACTAAATAAATAACACTTTGCACAGTACAAATTCATAGGTTCAAAGGTAGGTTATAGTTTATCGGTCCAAGGGCATAAGTAAGCCTAGCCAACAAGGTTCCCTGGCTAACGCCACGGAAGAAAGTTAATTTCCTGTGCCCCTGTCAAGCAGAGCCACAGAAGTGATCCCCGGGGTGTATTTCCTATTTCCCATCCACTCATCAAGATTTTTCTTGAAGAGTGCTAATGAGGAACTTTGCTTGACATAGATGGGTAGCTTGTTCCAGAGTATAGGAAGTCTCTGGGACAGGAATCTATCCGTCCAGCATGTCCCATTTATTGTGGTAACAAGGTTTAGGTCCCTAGAGCATGTAGCTCGAAGGGATTGGGATTTCTTTAGGTTTAGCATGTCCAACAGCTCTGGGTTTAACATAGCTTTATATGTTAGGCAGAGATCTCCTCAGAGTAGGCGATATGCTACAGAGTAAAACTGGAGTTTTTTGAGAAGGTCAGTGTAGGTCATCCTGTTTGAGGACAGTAATCCTCTCTATGAGGTACTTCTGTGGCCTTTCCAGCTGCTGCAGATGTCTTGTGAGGTACATTCCAAAAGGGGCATTGTACTCTGTAATGGGTCTAATGAGTGCCGAGTAAAGGCGAACAATGACCTATTTTTTCCTGGATGAGAACCTTTTGTGATGAGGTGTGCCACATAGAAGGATTTCCTGACTACTGTGGTGATATGATTATCAAAGGAGAGACTACTGTCCACCTGGGTCCCAAGGTCTCTTATCACACATTTGGCATTAAGTAGACTGCCGTTTAAGTGGTAGTTCATGGATACAGAGTTTTTACCAAAGGGGATAACAATGCACTTTTTGGCATTGAGCTTGAGGCCATGGCTTTGACACCAGGCATCTGTTTCAGTGAGGCCTTTTTGTAGCATGTCTATATCTTTAGGAGTTTCGATTATGGCTACTAGTTTGCAGTCATCTGTGAATTTCGTTAGCCAGAGGCCTTCTGTGTTAGTCTATACTTTAAAGAAGTAGATACCAAACAGGAGAGGACCCAGGACTGAACCCTGTGGCACTCCACTTGTCACTGGTTTGAAGTCAGATTTGGAGTTTGCAACTTTTACAGTGTAGGTTCTGTCAGTGAGCCACTTGGCAACCCATCTTGTGATGTAGGGATTTATACCTAGTTTAGTGAGTTTAGCTATAATTCCAGAAAGGTGGATGGTGTCAAAAGCCTTGGCAAGGTCAAGATAGACTGTGTGAACCACCTTACCCTCATCTACAGCTTTGGTGACTGCCTCAAAGAAGTTAATCAGGTTCAGAAGGCATGAGCTGCTTTTCACAAACCTGAACTGGGTGGAGTCCAGAGTTTGAAGGTTACCAATGTCTTTATGAGTTCCATGATGATACGTTCCATGACCTTGCAGATCAGGCTCATCAGGCTAATAGGGCAATAGTTCCCAGGATCAGTAATACAATAATGTCTTTTGTCAGAATTTCATTCTGAGTACTAAATACAAAAATACTATCCTGTCTTAATTCTTTCATGGAGTATACATTTGCTACACATGTAGCAGCCTTTTTATGTATTTACAGTTCAGATGTATCCTAAAAGCCATAGTTCATCTTTCCTAATATTAAACTAGCTTTTAAGTATGTCTGTAATCAAATTTACAAATGTATTGTACAAAACTGAGGAAATTATGGTCACTACATAATGCATAGTATAAGGAACAAATTATTTCGATGTGTGGTGATACACATATCCTCTTCCCCAGAACATTGCTTCTTTTGAAATTTATAATGCAGTAGATAATTCATATCCATTCTATCTACCGCCTGACTTATTTTTTTGAAGTCTTACCTTCTGAATATCCCCTATGCAGCAATTGATGTGATAAATTATCTACAACTCTTTTGTATGCAGATTCAGTACTGATAATTCTCTTTAGTGTCATAATCTGAGATTTAGAAATATTCCTTCCTATGATGACAGTTATTAGAAGACAAAAGGGTGTACAATCAGGGGAGCCGGCAGGATTATTTGCAGATGGGAGCAAACCCAGAGCCCCCCCACGCAGCCATTCAGGTGTCCCATTACTTGGCTGTTTCTCCTCAGTTGCCATAAACACTGTTCAAACCTTTCAGTGTGCATATGCTTTACTTCTACAGTGATTACAGATATTTGGATTTAATTTACAACTTTTATTTCAAATTTTGTAGCACAAACACTGATAGACATTTACTAAACCTAAATAAAGCAATATTCTTACAATGAAAACAGACGTAGCATTAAAACTTCTCTACCTTTGAAACTCACATTCACTGAAACAGCATTGAAACCTACATTCAAAGAAAATGCATCTGGCCTGTGGCAGGTTAAGTTTACCTTTGGGCTATTTGCAAATCATAGGCCCCTTGCACACATCTTTAGAACCATGCAAAAGTTCTTTGATTCACCTTTCTGATTGTATTAATTATAATATATAATAATTGAATTATATCCCTTGTATAATACAGCACCACGTCTTAGAGTGTGTTTTTAAGTTTATAGTTCTGAACATTTTTCCAGTAATCAATAAAACAAAACATATGCAGCAATAATAACAAACTGCCCAATTCAGAATATTTCATAAAAGGTTACTCAAACTTCTATCATTACAATTCACCAATATTCGTTAATATGTGCAATCTCTGCAGAAGTAAAAGTCATCTGAATAATTCCACATTAAAGAGGTCTGAAACTAATGAAGAGGTGTTTGCTAGAAAGCAACTTTATATTTCACTCTTTCATCCACAAATTCAGTGCCTGCTGCCCTTGAATATATTGCCTATGTTATATTAAAAAAATGGTAAGCTGGTATATTGCAATAGGGAATGGGTGGCAAGCTAAAAAACAGGTTCATAGTTACTAGGAACCTCATCCAAAGGAGGACATACTCAGGACTGCAGCACCCCACCCCCTTAAAATACAAATCTACATGCTGTGGGAGTAGAACCTGCAGCCCTCTACATCAAGATACAGGTATGCTACCTGCTGTGCTAACACTGCTTTAAAATTCTAAACCACAATAGTGATACCATTTGCTAAACAAACCAGCTGCACATTTTAAGAAGACTTAGCATGAGCAGCAGTAAACTTCTCTTGCCTTGAAGCTCACAATTCCTTGAAAATGTACTTGAAAATAAATTCCACCTGCTAACTCTAAATAGGGCATTTCACTCACTCACACACACACACACACACACACACACACACACACACACACACACACACACACACACACACACACACACACACACACACACACCACTAAATCTCTATCCTTACCTGGCCTTTACTCTAAGCCTTACCACCAAACACCTGTACACACATCACTCAGTCTATCCCCTTTCCTAGTCCTTACCCTAACATACAAACACTCACACACAACGTCAACCCAATTTTACTTACCTGACTTAAACATTCAGACTTCCTCCATTCAGTCAAGCCAACATTTGAAATTCATACAATTTGTGATATTTACCCCCATAACACACAGCTGAACAAATTGCTGTTTGACACACTGTATGACAAGTAAAAATGTGGAAGGGCACTAAAGAACCAGTAATCCAAAAAAGTGTGCTCAAAACCAGAAGCGGAGAACTGTATGACACCCATGTATATATATCATACCTCTCAACCTGAAAACATCAAAAATCTGGACAAGGCCCATGAAAAATAGGTACAAATCTGTACACTGATTTACGTAAAATTTGCATATATAATTACACAACCCCCGCCCACTCCAATGGAATTGTGGGATATCATCTTTCAAATGCAAACTGAAGAACAGAACCAAAATATAGCACCAGAGTCCCCCTGCAGCCATTCCAATGTCCCATTACCTGGCTATTTTACCTCATTTACCATAAACACTAATATGTACATACTGCTTTACTTCTACAATGATTATTTGGATTTTATTTTTTTTACATTTTATAGCGCAATGCACAAACACTAATAGATATCTACTAAACAAAGCAATACTGTCACACAATGAAAATAGACTTGGCATTAAAACTTCTCTGTCCTTGAAACTCACATTCATTGAAACAGCATTAAAAACCACACCACATCCAAAGAAAAAGCATCTGGCCACTGGTGGTTAAAGATTACCTTTGGGCTGTTTTCAAATCATAGGCCCCTTGCACACAAAACAAGAAACATACATGCATTCTTTGATACACCTTCCTGACTTTATTAAATTACATTCTTTGTATAATACAGCACACTTGTCAGACTTAAGTTAGAGCGCATTTTAAAATTATTGTTTGAACATTTTTCCAGTAGGCAATGAAACAAAAATGCATTAACCAATAATGACAAAACTGCCCTATTCAGAACATTTCCATCATAAAAGTCTACTTCCACACACAATTGCATTTTAAATTTGTTTGAACATTTTTCCAGTAGGCAATGAAGCAAAATGCATGCACCAGTAATGACAAAACTGCCCTGTTCAGAACATTTCCATGATAACAGTCTACTTCCACACACAATTGCATTTTAAATTTATTGTTTGAGCATTTTCCCAGTAGGCAATGTAGCAAAATGCATGCACCAATAATGACAAAACTGCCCTATTCAGAACATTTCCATGATAACAGTCTACTTCTACACACTACATATATATATATATATATATATATATATATATATATATATATATATATATAAAAATACAGAATCACAGTAGTGTAATCCATAGGCATGTTGCACAGCTTCTTGCATTTATTTTCAGTGGGGGGGGGGGGCAAAAGGCCAAAAACCAGGGACACATTTTAAACATTGCTTGTATAATTTTAGAAAGTTGCTTGCATAAAATGTTGTGTTACCACCATGCATTTCACTGCCAAGTCTTGAACTCAGAACCCTGTGCACTACAGTCAGAGCAACATACCACTAAACTAAATCAGCAGTTTCCTGAAATACAGGAAGACAAACTTAAATGGCTATCATTTAGTGAATTCGGTTCTCACTTCTCACCATAGCTTTCAACCTCTTAGCAGAAAAATACAGAACAAAGCCAATAATGGGGGAATACAGCCCCAAAATAGGGACACATTTCAAATACTGATCTTATAAACTTAGAAAATTGGCAGAATAAAAGGTTTGTTTTACAGCTCCTGAAAACCGCAGATTTAATGAGGAACAGGAAAAAATGTGAGGCAATCATTCACAAGTGATCGTGGCTAGGGACTTTAGGCTCTTTTTACCTGTTACCCAAGGTACAGGGTTTGAGCCTGAGTATCTCTAGCCACCAGATGTATTCTGTTGGGGGTATTTTCACACACACACACACACACACACACACATGCTCATGTACACACATACACAGACATGTATACGCTCACGCACACACATAAACATACACACCACACACACACAAAGCCATTCATTTGCTGCTTGGTTTCCCTGGTTCAGTCTCAGCTGTGATGTATTTACTTTATATATCTGCAGACTCTCCCTGTTTGTAACTTTTCCAATTTTCAAAGGTCATGCCTTAGGTGAGTTGTTGCATGGATGTAGATGCATTAGCAAGTATGGATATATGAATGCATATATACCTTCTGATCAATTGGCATCCCTTCCTGGGTGGATTCATACCTACTTCTTCTTGCAGACTTAACCTATTCCTCACTAGTCATCCTGTGGATCTGTAAAAAAAACAAGGTCTCCAGTGTAGTCTAAGGGGTAGCTTAGAATATTTAGTCAAATTAAACTTTGAAAGAATCTTTCTGTCTAAACATGAATGAGGATATTCATGTGTTCTATCCTCATTTCTTGTTTGTATGTGATACCTCAGTCCAGGATTCCCATTCCTGATATCAGAATATCTGGTACTTTAACATTTGACTTTATGAGCATTACCTATATTTCAGGCTAATTTGGTATAATTTGGGGGGGGGGGTTGATGGGCTTTCTTCTACTGGTTATTGCTTTGAATGCTGCTGACATTGTTAAGGAAGACAATTGTATCACCTGTTTAAGCCTGTTCCCCACCCTCTGACCTTACATAATGGTTTCTGATTATAACTTAAACAGCTCTCCACATAGCGTTACAGCCTTTCTTTATGCCACTACAGAATTCCACTCACTAACCTTACATGTTCCATTAAAGTTCCTATAATGGTTCCTTGACTGTCCAGCAGTCTGAGTTGACCATAGGAAACATAGCCACTAGACTAATTGAGAAAAGAGTGCCTTATGGAGGTATTGCATATAACCTCCAGATGGAGGATGACATGGTTAAGCTGGATCCTATCAAAATAAACAGTTTTTTTTTTCTTTTTCTAGGCATATATGCATTTATTCATAAGACATATATGCACTTTCTTTTTCTAGCAGTGATCTACCCTATTTTCACTACAACACCTCCTAGATTTTTACATCTGGTTCTATGGAAGGATCTCTCAAATTCTGTTAAAATCTAGAGATAAATCAACAATTCAGTAGAGCTAAGGTAAGTCCCTGAGCAATCTTTCTATGCTAACTGTTCACATCATGTTAAATTTACCATAAAAGGTGATTTTAAGCCAGCAGTCTGTATTTTATTTGAAGTGCCCAGATGTTACAGCTGCATTTTTCCCAAGAATGAGCCCATATTCATAAGCTCTATTCCACGAGATCTACTATTGAATGGAAACTTTCTTATCAATTTAATCTCCAAGTCCTGACTCCCCAAACACAGCAGTCATAGAATGTGTTTAAATATGAAGGCTCTGCTGTGACACTGCAGTAGATTTTAACTGGTTTTGCACCTTTAATGGGTGTTTCCATTTGCCACCATGGAGTTAGTATAATTTAAGGAGGAGCTGTGGAGGTTAAAGCTCCTTGAATAGGGGAATGCCCCCTGCAAAAATGATGTATAGGTTTTCATTGACAAATTCATTGTGTTTGCTTTGGGTGGGATGTACATTAGCTTTTTGTGGGAGGTCAGCTGTATCCCACCACAGTTTGCAAGTAGTGTACTGCTGACCAGGAAGTACATCTTTTGTATATTCCAATGGATAAACCAAGCAAATGTACTCCCACAATTCCTCATATCTACTCAGCTTGTTTGTTGTCAAGTAAACAGTGTTAGTGTATCGGGATGTAATAATTGACCAAGATATTTTTGAAGATCCACAGCGACAATGAAAAGTAAGCATCTGGTGTCTTTTCTTTCTCATTTTCCTCTCCATTTAGGATGCATTTGATTCTAGGTCACATTTTTGTTGGTCTTTTCGGCTTTTCCCGGTTAGGGGTCGTCACAGCTTAACTCCGGTCCACTAATGATTGGCAGTAGATTTTTACGTGCCCAGTTGCCAGCCCTGACACACAACCTTCAGCGAAGGTACGCCCATTCACGCATGTCACCACGCAGAAGACGCTCTAGCTGAGAATCGAACCGGACAGCGTCTTACAGTGAGGCGACAATGATACCGCAGCAACTAGGTCACATAAGAGGAAAAAAATCATGTGGCTATTTCATGGTCTATCATTCCTGTCTTGCAACCAAAGTGAAACTTTTGTAAATTAAAAACCCTTGCTGCAATAATTAAACAAGGCATTCCTTGGCCATCGCATTCATTGCAAACAAAATGTTGACAAAGGGCCACAGAATATTTGGATACATTATCTTAACAGCAAACATTTTCTGCCCTGTGGGGAGGTTCACTTTGTCCCACTTCCTGATGACCTCTCTAGCAATGGAATTATTTTGTTTCACACTGGTCTCTGATAGTCCTTGAGTGCTGGTCACTCTGACCCCTATGTATCTGAAGTTGAAGACTCCTCATTTAAAGGGAAACTGTTAGCTCATTCCTTCACGAGGTGTAACTTTCCTTACTGTCATAATAATTTGTTTAAATTAGTTTGAAGTGTAGAATCTTCTCTTTAAGGCTGCAAGATCTGCCAGACCTTGAGTACCATACCCATGGTGTCATTCAGTATGACGAAGGATCAAGTCCCAAAAGGTGCAGAATACATGCTGTTTGTTCCTCTGCATATGCTAACAGGTCTAGATATAAAGGGTTGACTTTAGCCATGGTGGACCTCCTTTCATTTAGTATGGTCACTGTAGAAATGAAGATCTCTGGAAAAATAAAGAACCACAACATTCCCAGATGGAATTACCATTTGTGCCAGGAAATTCAGAAACATAATATGTAGCTTCATAAATGCAGTCTGTGCACTCTGTTTAGTATGCCACTGTTCTTTCCCATAATTCAGCAACTTTGCTTATGGTAATGAACAGCAGCAGCATGCAGATACCTGTTAGTTTGTGAGAGTGGCATACATGTGCGCATAGTCTGTCAGCTTCTGTGAATAGCATACAGATGTGCATAACCTCTGCTTCTGAGAATAGTGTAAGGGTGTGCATAGCCCGTCAGCTTCTTTGAATGGCATTCAGGTGTGCATAGCCTCTTAGTTTCTGTGAATGACATACAAATGTGCATAGCCTCTCATCTTCTGAGAATGGTATACAGGTATGCATAGCCCGTCAGCTTCTTTGAATGGCACTGAGGTGTGCATAGCCCTTCAATTTTTGTGAATAGTACACAGGTGTATGTAGTACTCAGTGCTGTACTTTGTGAAACAGTACTCCAGAAGGAGAGGGGGTGACCGTTATAACATGACAGCACTACACAGCACAGCATAAAACATCAGCTTACTAGGGTATGCTATACATTACTAAGTAACTATTTAGCAGGTTACAATATGCCTAAGTCACTGTCCCCAGTTGCACTGCTCTACCATCATACCTAAGAGTGATTTGTAAAATATAGTTTAAATCATTAGCGCATGACAGCACAGCCTGGGTTATTCCCATGCTATTATAATTAGAGAATATGGTGACATGGGAGCTGCTACTGACAGAAGCCCAGCAGCATCAGTAGTGAGAGGTGATTGAATGGCAGCACCACTGTCAGCACTAAGGGGAACTCCAGTTCTGGTTGGCTGTATCCTATCATGCAAGGGAGTTTTTTTTTTTTTTATACTGCCACACTGATTTGCTGCTCAGCTGTGCATACCAACAAGCATATGTTACCCCACTATGACTAACTCATACACAGATGGTGCTGTGTTTGTTAATTGCGTACAGTCAATAGTGGATATCATTTGCACATGTACATACACAGAGTAGTATGGTAGCACAAAGGGGTAAAACTACATGCAGTTTCTTCCCAAAGAGTGAATAAATCATGTAGGGTTTTTGACCTGATAGTTTTATGAATAGTGACTCCACATTAAATATTTTCTTCACATTCTGTGAGAGAGCAGAGTAAAAATGCATTTCCCCCTCATGTGAGGCCAGTATTTAAACAACCTAAATAATATTATTCCACCTCTGAAACCTTGGGGCAAATCTTGCCTGGTAACGAAGTACTTTGGAGGATTAGTCCTGTTCACCCAGATTCCCATAAATAATTCACAACCAGTATTAAATAATGGGGGATAGGTCTATAACTATTGACCCTCTCTAGAGTCCTTCCCATCTTTCAAATCAGGGCAGTAGTTACAAGTCTGGCTAAATTGCCAAGTTGCATATATTTAAGTAGTTGATATCCTGTGGTAATAATGTATGCCACAAGGAAAGTGTAAACTATCGGTCGGCCTCAGGAGCAGAAATGAGCAGGAAATAACTCAATGTCAGACTTCCATGTCATAGGAAGCAGAGCCAATAGAAGGGGTAAAAAAGTGGTCTCTGTTAGAAGCAGGACAGAATTCACATTTGTACTAATAAGGAAGCTTGAAATAAAGTGATTAGTTCATTAAACCTTATAGATGCCTCCAGACATTTTCTAGGATCAGCCAGGAAATACATTTATTCATTTACTTTTGCATGTTCATATATTCATTAATAACTACAAAACTATGCTACATAAATTATTGAAAGGAGATTAAAGCTTAAATGATGTACAATGTAGTTGACCTCAAAGTTTCACTTTGTCCCAAACAGCTAAGAATACTTTATTGATGTTTATTGATGTTTGTGTAAATAATTGAATGAATGATCACAACTGCCAAATTTGTGTAAATATCTCAACAACCAAGTATCAGTGGCACTATTGATTAGCTTAACACAAAGGCTCGCAAGTGAGCAAACAAAAATTCTGCTGACAGTGGGCTTATAACTTGAATGTTTACAGATGTATTTTAAGTTGCTTAAATCATTACAGAAGTCAATATTAACTTATTTACTGTGACTTATAAAATTCAATTTAAGAAGCTACTGAATGATACCATTCTGAAGATATTTTTTATTTAACAGTTCCTTTGTCTCTGGTTCTAGAGATATGATCATTTGCTCGTACAACTCTATAACTTGATTTTTATCTAAAGACTCAGGGTGTAATGACTGCAAATTAGAAAGTAATTTTTATCTAAAGACTCAGGGTACAATGACTGTAAATTCGAAAGTAATTTTCTGAGTTCCTGTGGAGGCAAATTAGTTAAAAGAGTGCATTACTCATTGCTTAGTGTTCAGGAAGTGGTTACAGCTATGCCAAATGCTATGCAATGTTCACTATTAGATGTAAGCTAATAATGATTCTGGCAGATAAAGCTAGATCTAGACATTTCTGATGTGTATATTTAATGCATTTTTAGGAAAATGTAATTAAAAACATTTTCTGTTTGGTATCCATCTCATCTGCACCAGAGACATCTCCCAGAGTAGCTGCACAAGTAACTGAAAGCATAGATGTTGCTGTGAACATAAATGTTAAGCTATTAGTGCAGAGTCGTGAAAGGATGACAAGAGGCTGGTTCAGATGCTGAACAGATTGAACCAGTGTGATTTTAAATAAGACAATATTTGTGACGTGTCTGAAATATAAGGGTGACGTTTTAACATCTGAATTACTGAAGCCAGTCTCACATAAATGTAGAGCAATTATGTAGAAATCAAAATGAGAACACAAATAGGAATTAATGAGATTTATTGGAATGATACAGTATATTGCAACTTTCTATATAGCATGTCTCGAATGTCAATGTCTATTAGCAAGTTTTTGCAAAAGGTTATCATCTGAAAATGGAACTTTAAACATGAAAATAGTTTTGAAATTCTGATAGAAGCACCTCCATTAAATGTAAACTACTCAGTTGTGTTAGAAGTATATTCCAGTTAGAAGGGTATAGGAGCTGTGATATTTTTAAAAATAAGTCTATTTGTATATAGGAAAAGGCATTTTCAGATGCACACAATAAAAATGCTCAGATAGGGAAACAACCATAGTGAATAAAGTGTTGATACGAGAAATTCCATGAATATATTTATGAGGAAAAAAATAAAATTAGGAAGGAACATAAAGCCTTACAAAACATATTCAGAATGTATATTACAATGTGCCACCAAGATTATACTGTTACTTTATCTATGAAAGTATGACCTGAAGTTGAAACAAAGACCTGGCAAGGAACTTCTTACAATAGATACGGGACTGGATAGAGATTACTTGGGTAATGTTGCAACTGCTAATGACAAAAGAAAAAAGTTAAATCATTTCAAAGATGCATTCACATTTACTTAGAAATGTAATTATTGAAAGAAGTTACAAACGAGTGTGAGATTAGAGCAAAAATCTTTAGTCAGAAAGGCAAGTCAGATTTGATTTTCATTTAAGGAGGGATTAAGTTGTTTTCAAAACTCATTGTTCAAAGCTGACAAGATTACTGCTCCTAATCAGTTCAGAGAATAAATGCTTGAAAGAATAAAGTCATATGTCGGAATAAGTGAAGTAAAGGGCAAAGAAATAGGAAGAGATATAATGTATTGGCCTGGAATGCTATAACAACAGTCCTATAAGTGTCACATTATTCCATACCGGTAAGATCATGTAACACAGCTGGCACAGATTTAGTTCATTTCAAGGAAGATGTGCATTCAGCATGTGTTCCAAGCAGTCTCAATTGATTTTGCATTGAAGTCAACATTTTCAAGAAAAAGCATACTCGATGTTGTTGTTTCACATAGTAGTTCTCAGTTTAAGAACTTGGAGTTCATGAGGTTTGAATGAGATTTAGAGTTCAAATGCGGAACTGCAAGTCCACTTTTGCCTTAAAAAAGGAATGTGTAGGGAGAACCATTCAGACTTGTGAAGAAAATAGTGCTAGTAGCAGCTGTGAGGATTGTCAACTTGAAATTTTGAAGTATAGGATCACTTTATTGCAGAATTTCAGTCTCTTAACAGCTCATATGTTAATGGAGAGACTAATAAAGAGCAAATTATTGATTTCAGCTTCTATGCTGATGCCAGAAAATCAAGGAAAAGTCATATAAATGCCAGAAAGTAATCAGTAAAGACAGACACTATAGTGTGACAAACACTCTAAGAAATTATCTGTTTATCTGTTTATGTGCACTGTACGAGCACATCCACTCATGCATGAATCATGCCATCCCAAATAAAACCAAGATGCTCTCCTCCAAAAAAAGGAAGCCAATCTGGTGGTTCCCTGCCATAAACAAACTTTAGAACAGAAGGAAGAAACTGTTGCAAAAATGAGAAAAATCCCAGGATGCAAAAAACTCCCTTACCAGCTTCAGTAAGAGGCTGAGATCCCTCTTAAAATCCTCCAAAGCTAGTTAAAAATAAAATTGCCAAATATTCCAAAGACAACCACAAGGCATTCTATAACTATGTCAAGAATTTAAATGGCAATGCTCAGATCTGCTCTGAGCTACAACAAAATGGCATTAAATATACTGATCCCAAGGATATTGCCAACAACCTGGCAGATCAATTCAGTGCAAACTTCACCCCTCTCACCCCCTAAATGGCCCATCTCAACACTGGAAGATTGCCAAATTCTGGTAATAATGACCACTCAGGTAAAAAACCCACTCTCCAAAGCTAAGAATGCAGCATCCATAGGACCAGATGACATCCCGGGCCGTGTACTACATGAACTACAAAATGAATTGGCACCTCACCTAAGTGTCATGTTTAATCATAGCCTCACCTCAGGCTTTGTGCCCACTAAGTGGTGCAAAGCTACATTTATCCCACTCCACAAGGGGGGATCCACCTTGGATCCCAGAAACTACTGCCCCATCAGTCTGACGAGCCTGATCTGCAAGGCCATGGAACGTATTATCATGGAACTTATAAATAAAGACATTGGCAACTTTCAAACACTGGACCCCACCCAGTTTGGGTTCATGAAGGGCCGATCTTATCTTCTGAACCTGATTGACTTCTTTGAATCAGTCTCCAGAGCTGTGGACGAGGGTAAGGTGGTCCACACAGACTATCTGGACCTCTCCAAGGCCTTTGAAACCATCCCCCACTCTGGAATCATAGATAGACCTACTAAGCTGGGCATTAATCCCTACATCACTCAATGGGTTGCCAACTGGCTTACTGACAGAGTACAGACTGTAAAAGTAGCCAACTCTAAATCCAGCTCCAGAGAAGTGACAAGTGGAGTACCTCATGGTTCAGTCCTGTGACCGCTCTAGTGTGGCATCTACTTCTCTGAAGTACAGACCAACACTAAGGGACTCTGGCTAACAAAGTTCGCAGATGACTGCAAACTGGGAGCCATTATTGAATCCCCAAATTATGTGGATACTCTAGAAAAGGCCCTTACAGAAACAAATGCTTGGTGCCAGAGCCATGGGCTCAAGCTCAATGCCTAGAAATGTACAGTTATCTCCTTTGGGAAAAAACATGTACCCGTGAATTACCACATAGGTGGCAGTACACTAAACACTGAAAGTGTGATAAGAGACTTAGGGACACAGATGTCAGTGGTCTCACCTTCGATAACCACATTGCCACAACAGTCAGGAAATCCTTCTATGTGGCGCACCTCATCACTAAGGGCTTTTCATCCTGAAAAAAGGAGGTCATTGTCCCACTGTACTCATCCTTCATTAGACCCATTATAGAATACAAAGCCCCATTTTGTATGTACCTCTCAAGACATGTGCAACAACTGGAAAGGCTGCAGAAATACCACATCACAGGCCTAAAGTAGATGCCCTACACTGACCGCCTTAAAAAATGCCAGCTATACTCTGTCACATATCGTCTACTCAGAGGCGATCTCTGCTTAACATACAAGGCCATGTCAAACCCAGAGCTGTTGGACATGCTACACTTAAAGAAATCCCAATCCATCAGAGCCACATGCTCCAGGGATCTAAACCTTGTCATCACAATAAACAAAACATGCTGGAGGGATAGGTTCCTGACCCAGAGACTCCCCAGACTCTGGAATAGACTGCCCATACATGTCAAGCAGAGCGCCTCTTTGGCCCTCTTCAAAAGGAACCTTGATGATTGGATGGGAGAAAAGAAATTCACCCCAGGGATCACATCAGTCGCCTGCTAGACAGGGGTCCAGGGAAGTAAATAGTGTGGGAAGCAATAGCCAGGGAATTGTTATGGCTAGGCTTGTGTAGGCCCTAGGGCCGATAGCCGTGTACCAACCTATGAATCAGAAGGCAAACTGAAACTGAATTCGGCAATCATAAGCGGAAGATCACCTGAAGCAGCTAGTGTTAGCAAAGCAGGTGAAGTCAGATCTTACATTGACTGAGAAGATAGATTGTATAACTGGAATAAAAATACTTCTTCATAACAACTGTGTCCAGCCAGTATATAAACTGCTGCAACCCAAGACGTAAAGAACTGTGAAAAACTGAGTTGCAGAGAGAATTCATTCAGACAGGAATATATTTCTTACCAGGGAATCAACTAGAACTGTCACAAATAGTGTTCCAAGCTATAATGAAGTGCAATACTGTTAGCCTTATGAAAGTAACTACATGTGAACTATGATAACATGGGCAGCCAGATACAAGGACACTTCATGCAATTTTACAAGAATTCCAATTGACTCGAAAGGCTGAAAGATATTAAAATGATTTCATTTTGAATTTTAGGACATTATCACTATGTAATAGTCTATCTTCTTGCATGATAGCATAGCTGTAATTCTAACTATTGTATATATGTGTACAAACAATGTGCAACTCTCTCATAGATGTATTTCTCTTTCATTGAAAATTGGGGATGTACCACTTTTTCTGCAGTTTTAAGAAAATAAGTGTATTTAGTTGTAAAAGAAAATGGCTCATAGAGATTGATAATATATGCAAGGTGTCTGAGTCATTGACGACTGTCCAGGCAGATATTATAAATGTTATAATCCCATTAAGTTTTAATATCATTCCAGATATACCCACACTCCAGTGTGGGGAAATAGAGGAAGAACGGCACCATAGTTCACTTCATTAAGCTAAAAGGTGGTGTAAAATTGAAGCAGAATCCAAGTTAGTCATAAAAACTTTGTTTATTGTAAAAAATAATAAAACCTTAGCAATTTTGTCCCAAAAATCAAGAGACTTCATCAGAGTAATGATTCAAACAAAGTTACCATTTTTAAATTCAGATGCCCAGGAAAAATAGTAAGTGGCCAACTGTCAAGTCAGCTTAAAGGCACAGTAACAATAAAAACAAGTTGCAAGGTCAAACTTTAAAAGTCATTGAAACGTAAAAGCCTTGGAATAAAATTCCACTGCATAACTTTAGTTGCATAATTTTAGCATAGTTGCCTTAAATGACCTCACAAAATACTTGTGGTAGTTTTCCTGTTACATGCTCCCCATCCTAATGAAAAAAGAAGAAAAGTAGAAAAGAAAGGGGCATTGACAGAAGCTCATACCAAATAGGCCAAAACACAAAGATGCCACTAACTCAAGGCTTTGAGTTTAAGGAAGCAAGCAAGTGATATGCCTCCATTTAAACTGTAAGGTCTGGTGGCATTTGTTCTAATCTGCCCCTAAGACTCCTTACATTATAACTTAGTTTTTCACAGTTCCCCCATGGTCTACATCAAGAACATCTATCACAAAAAATGAAACTGTGGCCATTGTGCATTTGAATATGCTTCAACAAACTGTTCATCCTTTCTTATTTTTAATGTCCCTTTAATGTTCATAAATTCTGTTTTTTAAAGCTTTTTCTGTTTTGCCAATGTAGAAACAGGGACACTGGGAACACAGTGCTTTGTAAATTACTTTTTCAATTTTACAGTTAAATTTTTAGGGCATAAAATTGTCCTGAATCTTTGCACTTTTACTTTCTACCATTCCTTAATATTTTTATTTTTATTTTATTAATTTTACATTTGTTGACCGGGATAGTCTGACTGGGTGCATGTCCATTTTCAGCAGAGGCCCGGGGAGAAAAGTTCCAAGGGTAAGCAGATACAACATTACATAATACCAGCATTATATATTACAAACAGTTACAGTTAATCCCGAGCGTAAATCAGGATTAAATTAAATTACACAGTAAATTGGTTAACAGATTTTTACACATTCTAGAGAGAGTTAGCCAGGCTTGATACATTGACATAGCCAGTTAAGTGCCAAATGTTGTTTGAGTGTAGTTTTAAATTGACCTAAGGTAGAAAGTAAGGTAATATCAGCTGGAAGAGAGTTCCAGGGTCTACTTACAGAGTTTGCAAAGAGAGAGTCACCGGCTGTGTTATTAATTTTGCTAGTCTGAGTTAGTAGTTTGTTAGAGGATCAAAGCGGTCTAGGATTGTTATAGGGGGTGATAATATTTTTAAGTGCAGGAGTATTGTCTGGATTATAGAGAATTTTATAGGCCATAATCAGTTGGTTATACTGGATTAGGCTGGGTATTTCAAGCCACCCAAGCTGATTTAGATTGATGCAATGATGTGTCCTAAAATGCAGTCCAGTGGCAAACCTGGCAATGTGGTTGTAGCAAATTGAGAGTTTGTTAAGGACAGTCTTGTTTAAATTCAAGAGGGGATGCATACAGAAGGGTTGAAAGAAGGTGAGAGCGAGCTATGGCAATTTTAGCTGGATGGGTTAGGAAGGCTTTTATTCTGTAAAGTGACCCTAGTTTTTTATTGATGGTTTTGATAGTTGGTTAACATGTAAGTCGAATTTTAGATTATCATCTATGATGACACCTAATAGTTTTGTAGAGGGGTCAGGGGAGATTATTGTGCCATCATTTGAATTTATGGTAAAGGTGAAAGAGGTAGACCTACGTGTTGGTGAAAATAACAACATTTTAGTTTTTTTGGGATTTAGGATCAGACGATGTTCAGAAAGCCAGTTTTCTATTGTATTAAAGGTGGTCTGAGTAGCTGACCATAACTCTATTGGAGATGTGGCTGAGCAAATCAGAGTAGAGTCATCAGCATATTGGATACAGCTGACTTTTGGGATGACAGTATAAAGGTCATTAATGAAGATGGAGAACAGCAAGGACCCTAGTATAGAGCCTTGTGGTACTCCAAGGGTGTTAGGTAGAAGATTAGAGAGTTTGTTCTGCCAGAGGACAGCCTGCTGTTGACCATTCATGTAGGATTGAAACCATTGAAGGGCTCTAGTATCTAGACAGAATGTTTGCAGGGTGTGGATTAAAAGTTGGTGATCAACCATATCGAATGCCTTGGAAAGGTCCAAGAAGAGGGCTGAGGATATATAATTATTGTTGTGATTATGGTTTATGGTGTTGGTAAAAGCTAGGAGGGCTGAAGTAGTGCTGTGATGAGGATGGAAGCCATGCTGAGTGTCTGCCATAAGGTGATTCTGGATTAGGTGGTGCATGAGTTGTCTATGAATACATTTTTCCATAATCTTTGCAAGTGGAGAGAGTATAGCTATTGGCCTATAATTGGAGAATTCAGTAGAGCTACCTCCTTTGTGAAGTGGGATTACATAGGATATTTTCCAGATGGTGGGAATTTTAGCTTCTACTATGGTATGATTGATTAGTATTGAGACGGGGTAAGCAATAGCATCAGCTGATTTTTGTAGGTACTCGGCAGGGAGTTAATCAGCAGAAAGTGTAGTGGGTTTTAATTTTTTGATCAAAGTATGGATAAGTGAAGTGGTGACTGGTTGGAAGTTGAATGCGAGTTGGTTTCTAGGGGTGGTACTTTCAGGACCAGGGGAGCTAGGAGGTAGTTGGCTAGCTAGGGCTTGAATTGTCTCAGTAAAGAATCGGTTAAAACTGTCATAAACATCTTCAGGGGTTTTATCAATATTAGTAGCAGGGATTGAGGTTGAAGTTTGTCCAGGATGTAGTAGATTATTTAAACCTGCCCAGAACTTCTGAGGGTTATTTTGATTTACTGTCTGTAAATTACAGTAGTATTGTTTTTTGTCTTGTAAAATGGATTTTTTAGTTTCGTTTCTGGATTGCCTGTATTTAATGTTATCTTGGGGGTCTTTAGAAGAATGCCATAAAGCCCATGCTTTGTTTCTAAGGGTAATTTTGAGTTTAGACTCTTTAGAAATCCATGGCACAGTTTTTGCCTTTGTTCTCTTTGAATGAACAGGTGCATGCAAATCAAGGATCTCAAGGAATTTGTTGTTAAAGTATGCTACTGCTTCCTCTAAAGGGAGGTGTTTTAGAATAGACCAATTACATGAGTTTAGTTCTTGTTGGAATTTAGCAGGGTCAAAGTTTTATTTTGTTGGGAATTAATGGCTTTGTGCTTAACTGCATATGTGAGGAGGTGATCGCTTAGGACATCAGGGAGGGTACCAGAGGTGTACAGTTGGGGGTGACTATTTATGAGTACCCAGTCAAGTATGCTTTCTTTTTGGTTGGGTTTACCTATCCTGGTAGGGGTGAATATTTGTGTAAATGCATGCAGGTTAATATGGGTGGTTGGGGATTCTGAGAAACAGGTGCCCCAGTCTATGTTAAAGTCTCCAAGTAGTCGGGTTTCTTGGGGGTAGTGACATGACAGCCAGTGCAGGATATCTTCAAGTGTAGATATATTGTTACCTGGGGGAATGTACATACAGATGATATTAATGCATTTATTTTTATTAAGTTGCAATTTGGTGGCAAGAATCTCTGAGTTATTAATCTGAGGTGGTTGTATTACATCTATGGTGACATTCAACTCAGATTTATAGAGTACAGCTACCCCACTCCCCTTCCTGGAAGCACGATCCAGCCTATGTATGTTGTACCAA
Organism: Protopterus annectens; assembly: GCF_019279795.1. Classification (NCBI taxonomy): domain Eukaryota; kingdom Metazoa; phylum Chordata; order Ceratodontiformes; family Protopteridae; genus Protopterus; species Protopterus annectens. Next base: position 1,634,090,250 of record NC_056728.1, on the reverse strand, counting down.
GGTGGTAACACTTCATTGTCTGTAGTGTTAGGTTTTAACCAGGTTTCAGATAAACAGAAAATCTCAGGGGAGTGGACATCCAGAAGTGCATGCAATTCATGTACCTTGTTATTAATGCTTCTAATATTGAGTTGACAGGCTAGGCGAGAGTTAGTTGGCCTATTAATTGTAGGTTTGTAGCTTAGATTGCAAGTAGAGGGGGCATGTGTATCTGAAGTGGGTGGGCCAGGGTTGGGGTGAATATCACCACCAAGTATTAGGTTAAGTCTATACTTGGTGATGAACTTCAGGAATTTGTTTATTAGTTTGTGATAGTGTTTGGATCTAGAGCTAATGTGCCTGAAATGTGCCTGGGGTTGAGATGTTGATATACTGAACAAGATGTTGGATAGGACCTGGTACTGTAAGTATGGTTGAAGGTGGGAGGATTTACAGCTGGGGTGATAGTATGGCCTTTTGGGACCTGAAATCCCGGGATAAACTGTTTTTTATACAAGGTAAGGAGGTATGGTGCGAACAAGAGGAGTAGTAAAGAGGAGTATATCATTATTTGTGATTCATCTAGTGAGTTAAGGAACTGTTTTACCTGGTGATGCAGCAGCAGAAGATAGAGTGGTAAGGTAAAGGTATTGGAAGGGGGATGGGAGAATGCCAGATGAAAGCTAATAGGTGCTATTAAAATGTAGGTAGAAATATGGGGGTGGGAGGAATTATCCCAGATGAAAGCAGATAGGATCTAGAAAGTGGGGGAGTGGCTATAGTACTTTAAATTTAGAGGTACTGGGGTTGGAGGGAATTGGGGGCAGGGAGGGGAGCAAAGAGAGCCCGAGCATAGCGAGGGCGAACGTAGAGGGCCTATTGCAGTTTACAAAGTTTCCTAAGGTGTCCTAAAGCTATAAGGTAAGTATTATAGTTCTTAATGTAAGAGTCAGTTTACTTAAGTTACAGGGAAAGGAGGCAAACACTCAAGTAGAAAAAAGAGCCCTATGGCCGACCAAAATGGTGACCTGCTTAATTACACAGCACTGTAAGTGAAAGCATAACAAATGCTTTTTGTGTGCAACCTACTCTGCTTAAATGCTGAGAGAAACTGATTTTGTTATGGTGACCAATTGCAGTCCTGTAGACTCCGTTTTGTAGGTAAATGTAGAGTTCAATCTGCTTAAATGCTGAGAGAAACTGATTTTGTTATGGTGACCAGTTGCAGTCCTGTAGACTCCGTTTTGTTGGTAAATGTAGAGTTCAATCTGAAACTGATTATGGTGACCAATTGCAGTCCTGTAGACTCCGTTTTGTAGGTAAATGTAGAGTTCAATCTGCTCAAATGCTGAGAGAAACTGATTTTGTTATGGTGACCAATTGCAGTCCTGTAGACTCCGTTTTGTAGGTAAATGTAGAGTTCAATCTGCTTAAATGCTATGAGAAACTGATTTTGTTATGGTGACTAATTGCAGTCCTGTAGACTCCGTTTTGTAGGTAAATGTAGAGTTCAATCTGCTTAAATGCTATGAGAAACTGATTTTGTTATGGTGACTAATTGCAGTCCTGTAGACTCCGTTTTGTAGGTAAATGTAGAGTTCAATCTGCTTAAATGCTGAGAGAAACTAATTTTGTTATGGTGACCAATTGCTGTCCTGTAGACTCCGTTTTGTAGGTAAATGTAGAGTTCAATTTGCTTAAATGCTATGAGAAACTGATTTTGTTATGGTGACCAATTGCAGTCCTGTAGACTCTGTTTTGTAGGTAAATGTAGAGTTCAAACTAAGTCACACCAGGTCAGCCAAGGGGGGAACAATGAGAACAACAAACACATTTGGACATTAGGTGTGCACATTTGCTTACAATAGTTTGTAAAAGTTCCCTTTCTAGGTAATTTTTCATGTTCCAGTCCCTTCAAAAAGTGTCTAATGGTTTAGCCTTTAGCCCCTAACTTCTCCATGTTCAAGCCACCGGGTTGCAGGATTTTCCAGTAGTTCCCCAAAATATGCTGAACATCCCTGTCTTCATTGTTGTGTGTAAGGATGCACCTATGGTTGAATGTCATGTTCTCCATAGGTTTAATATTCACCTTTACATTTGACAACTAATAAGGGTACATAAAACTGGTCTAGTCTTTTTTTATTTAATCCACGATTTGTTAATATGTCCATTAAAATTTCCCCTTCCTTCAAAAAGGTGTCAGTCTCAAAAATCATCCTTGCTAACTGAACCGGCTAGCCTTTGACAAGAGCTTTCTTCTGGTGCTAAGGATGTCAACTGTGAAAATGAAACAAGGACTTTGAATATGTGGGTTTTCTGTATAATGCAAAGGAAAACCAGTGGTTGTGGTGGTCAGTTCTAAGTTCCATATCTAAGTACCTGGTAAGTACACATCAGTCTACCTGAGCCATTTGAAGCTTATGTCAATACATATTTATTTAAGAGATCAGCCATGTAACACATAACTAATTTTGGCTGGGCTAGCTTTCCACACAATCCAGCAGGAGTCCTTTTGATAGGCCGTGATGTTACTGTGTGGATAATTAACATTTCAGTCTTCATAAGAAAGCTACAGCGAAAGAGAAAATGAGAGAGAGATGGTATGTCTTTGCAGGACAGATTTCACTTAAAATGCCATAAAAAATTAAGTGAAATATGCTTCTGTGCTCTTCTAAAGTTCAGTTTCCAAAATACAAAACTGGAAGGTATGTTGTTGCAGTAGTTACTGCTGCTACCTCACAATGCTTTGTTTTCAAGTTTGACGTGTGTATTCTGTATGAATCTACATTTCCTCATGTTTTCTATGTGGTTCCTGACAGGTGCTCCATTTTCCCCCATCACAAAGGCATACCACAGACGAGCATGTGTGTGTGTGTGTGTGTGTGTGTGTGTGTGTGTGTGTGTGTGTGTGTGTGTGTGCATGCATCCTGTGTTCATGATGACACTGTGCTTTGCATCTACTGAGTGGTGGAACAGAGTATATCTCTCCATAATAGAGTAATCAGAGAATGAGTTAATCAGTGAATACAAAAATGAAAAAGTTCTCATAATAAATGTAGGTTTTGACTTGCAGTACATATTTCTGTTTTTTTATATTTTATATAATATATTTGACAAGCCCAGTAGGTAATATAACCTTAAGCAGTGTTAAATTGCCTCATTCTCTCAAAAATCGTCTTTTTGTCCTTTTTAAAATGACCTTAGTAAATGTGACAGGGCATAAGTACATAGAGGATATACTCTCAGCAATAGCCCTGACGTCTGAGCATACAGCGACATCTACTATTTCACAGCGTACATCTCAGCCTGCATCTGGCAAAAAGATGAATGATATTATTTGCAAATGCAGGGTACAACTATGGATTCTTCATTTACACTTCCCATGAATCTATTTCGTATTTCAAAGAGTTATACATTTATAAACACTGACATTTTAAAGTAGTACAGTCTACTGTCATAGTGACGATTTGATTTTTATAAGTAAAGGTAATGTGAAAATGTTATCATTTTTACACTGACATTTAGATAAATGTATTTGATTTGGATTTCATTTGCCTGGTTAAAAGGTCTAAGATTACTTTTTTTAGATTTTAAATTATTTTCTGTTAATATGTCATAGTAAGTTGAATAGAAAAGAGACTGATGCTAACACGTTTTCATGGTAGCAGCAGTTATCCATCTCATATACTATATTTCATATATTGTCCTGTCATCTTTTTTGGTGAATTAGAAATCTGCCTCATACCCATAGATTCAAAAAGCTATTAAAGGAAAACCTACAAAATGCATGGATCTGTTCATGTTAAAACCCAGCTTAACATCTTACATCTACTAACTGTTTCTGTCTGCTTACTCATCTAGTCATCTTAGTTCTTCTCTTTTCCCTTGGCTACATAATCCCTCTTTCCTACTCCCAGCAACTCTACCTTCCATTTCTGTCTTGTAACTCCCACTTCCTTTATCTTTTTCTTTTTCTTCCTCTCCTTCGTGATTTACCTTATATCAGACTACATTGCTTTAATGACTTTTGTTTGTATTCTGTCTGTCTAAAAATCATATGTAATTGTTGTTAATCTGTGTTGGAACTTTATTGTAACTTTGTTTGTAATTTTTATTTATCTGGGGCTTTTCCCCCCAGGCCTCCACTGAAAATGGGCTTTTGTTCAGTCGGACATACCTGGTTAACAAATGTCAAAATAAATAAATAAAATAAATAAATTGGTGGGAGCTTGAAGACATTCAAGAGCTTGTAGTAAGTGAGAGGACTTCTTATTTGAAGACAACCAAGCCTATGATAACCTTACTTTTATCTAGGGGTTATAATAAAGTAGTAGTATTTGCCACTTAAATGCAAAGTCATCTGTGAGAACATGATAGTATTTTTGCAGGGATTAACAGTGACATTAAAAAGAAGAGTAGTAAGAGTATTAATAATAAAAAGTTATATTATGGTAGTGGGTTTAATGGCTTTTATTTTATGGTCACTTGTGTGGTTAAGTAACACTGGGAAATTATTTTAAGGGATGATCCATTTTTTATGTTTTAAGTCATAATTTATTTTTCATTTAGGAGGCATAGAAACATTAGTCATACAGTAGTGCACAGTTATTTTAAATGTTGGGTTCCTTCAATTAAGTGTAATATTTCCAAATACACTGGGAATAAGGCTGACTTTACTAATGTATTAGCTTGAAGTATAGTGACTAATATACTTCAAATACCATTCTAGTAGTATATTTCATTGTTTATAGGTGTAATAGGCATGTGTGTGTGTGTGTGTGTGTGTGTGTGTGTGTGTGTGTGTGTGTGTGTGTGTGTGTGTGTGTGTGTGTGTGTGCTCTATTTCATAAGATCAAAAGTTCAAAAGACTAAAAATCAAAATATCTAAAACTCAAAATATTGATTGTGCGATCTAAGCGTTGGTATATATACTTAGCAGAGAGTCTGGAGGGTGCAGCCCCCCACACAAATGGTGCAAGGTGGCTTGCCCCGTGCATTAAAATGTTTTCAATATTTTGAGTTTTAGATATTTTGATTTTCAGTCTTTAGAACTTTCAATCTTAATTCTAACTCTAACTGTCCATCTCTGTCCAACCTGATCTCCTGGTACACCCCTCCCCGATTCCTGCGCAGCTCTGATAAACTCTTTCTACAAGTCTATAAACCCAATATTAACATATATAAAATACTTTATAAACACTCCATCTCCCTTATTTGGAATAATCTTCCACTCCATATTAGAAGTCATACCTCTCTTCCTAACTTCAAACATGACCTTATTTTGTACCTCCATAACACCCCTATATGTACCTGTAACCATCCTACTTAACTCCTCCCTTTCCATATTCCCATTTCTCCACTAGACTTATCATTGACCTTTTTCCTCTTTCTTATCTTACTTTATCCTACTGCTCTTCTTTCTATACCCTCCCTCTTTATATAATTTACTTTATCCTACTGCTCTTCTTTCTATACCCTCCCTCTTTATATAATTTACTTTATCCAATCTGCTCTTCTTTCTATACCCTCCCTCTTTATATAATTTACTTTATCCTGCTGCTCTTCTTTCTATACCCTCCCTCTTTATATAATTTACTTTATCCAATCTGCTCTTCTTTCTATACCCCCCTCTTTATATAGTTTACTTTATCCAATCTGCTCTTCTTTCTATGCCCCATTCTTTATATAATTTACTTTATCCTGCTGTTCTTCTTTCTATACCCTCCCTCTTTATATAGTTTACTTTATCCAATCTGCTCTTCTTTCTATGCCCTATTCTTTATATAATTTACTTTATCACTGCTCTTCTTTCTATACCCTCCCTCTTTATATAATTTACTTTATCCTACTGCTCTTCTTTTTTTCTCCTCCCTCTAGATCACTTTTTTATTTATTTATTTTATTTATTTATTTGCAGTTGGTTTACCAGGATAGTCCATTGGGCCAAAAAGAACCCGTTTTGGAGTCCTGGGGAGAAAAACTCAAAAACAAACAAACTAGAGTACAAAAACAATAATGATAATAAAAATAATGCAATTGTACAAGATACAAAACATTGAAGTTCAAAAAATCAAAAAAAAAAAAAACAAACAATAATATATTTAAACAAAACTCAAAAATTCAGGAAAATTCAAACAATACAATTTAACAAAGTAGTGTTACTTTACACATACACAGTGGTTATTTGTTAGGAACTGGTTCTTTTAAGCTTAAGAGCAAGATACTGAGTACAATATAGTCATGAAACTGAAGTAAGATTATGAGGGTTGGGAGAGGGTTTATGGAGGTGGGACCCATTTTCCCATTATGGACATATTTTTTTTTTATGAAGTGATTGGAGTGGTATATGTGTAATGGATGGTGGGGAGTGGTGTTGGATGGGTATAGGTGGAGTGATACAGTTTTGGGGCTAGGAAGGGTTTTTGTGTTTGACCTTAAGGAGGTTTGAGTTGTTTGTTGCAATAGTAGGTCGGGTAGGTTTGACATGAAGAAGGAAGACAGGGAGTGACAGAGAGATGGGGAGAGAATGAGCTTGTGGGCTAAAGTTAACTGTTGTGAGTTGTGGTGAGTAGGTAACTAACTTTAGTTTTTTGAGAGAGTTAAGTGCACTGGTGGAGACCTGTGGCGGGTTGTGAGAGTGGTGAATGGAGGAAGTAAGTGGCGTTTAGGAGCTTTTTTTATTTAGAAGATGAAGATTGTTTAAAGAGAGGACTAAGAGAGAAGGGCAGATGGAGTGAGAAGAGGAGGGAGGAACAGTAATTTTAAGGGAGAAAGAAAGAAGATGGAGCAGCCTAGTTTTAGAGAGCTTTTAATTTTTAGTTGTAGATGATATTTAAAGCCTAGATGGTGATGGGTTTTAATATTTTGAAGCTTGGTGGGACCAGGAATTGGCTTGGAGACGCATTTGGAGGGACGAGTTTTTGGTTGTCAATTGAGAATGTGTAGTAGTTTTTAGGAGAGTAATTGTGAGGGTCAATTCCATTAGCTTAGTTTAGTTTTGGGGAGTGCTAGAACAAATAGTTTTCATCCATGGTTCAGTTCTTGAAAAAGCTTCTTGTGTAAGCTTTTTGGATGTAGCTGAGCAGATAATGAAAGATGCTTGGAATTGGATGATGTGTAGCTGGAATGAAGATAATGGAAATGTAATCTCGCGGAAATGGATGATGTTAAATCAGGGGAATAAAATTACAAAGAATTACTAAAAAAGAGTAAAAGAAGGAACCGAGGTGGCGGCCTTTTCCATTTTACAGCTTGGAATCAATTTTAAAGGAGGAAGTGAGGTCAGTCAGGAGAGAGGAAGAGAGTCACGGGTTTTTAAAAGAGAGGTTAAGATAGGGCTGAGAGAGGAGAGAGAATTAGAGAAGAGGTAGCAAGTAGTAGGGTGGAACAAGAGTATAGAGAGTCACGCGCTTTTAGAGATCATAATAGATAGGAGGAGGTGTAGTGCCATGCCAGTAGGGCTGGCCAAGTGGATCTTGTGAGATGGAAGTTAGCTTACATAGGGCTATGAGAAGGCCTAAGAACTGAGTGTTGACACACTTTTAGAATGTTGGATCTAGGAGGAATGAAGTAGAGTTGGAGAGTTGGACAGTTTTATATACAGTAGAATATAGATATGATGAATAATGTGTTGATGGGAAGTTGTTTATTTAGGGGCATTACCACCTTGGGGATGGAAAATGTGGTGCTTATAGGGACAGGCACTGCACCGCTGTGCTTATAATACCTAGGAAGAATGGTTGATGTGAATGGTACTGTACTTCAATATTGGAAATGCTGGATTATAGGAGCTCTATTTATAGTAGGAGAGGGAAATGGTAACATTAGGGGAAGTAAGAGGAGAGAGAGGAGTTTGAGAGAGAGATGTGTGAGATGAGATGGATTTAGTGGAATAGGGCTAGGAGTGGAGAGAGTTGATGGATGGTGTGTGGATGGAGGAGTGGTGAGGGTGGGAGAATGACAGGAGGAGGTGGAGGTGTATTAGATGGTGAGGTGGGGAGGTGGAAAGGAGGGAAGTTGTGGTAGAGAGGGTACAAAAGAAGTCTTCATTCCTCCTCTACTCCTATCTTCTTTGCACTTTCCTTCTTCTGACCTTGTATATAGCTATGTACTATTCCTTGGATTACATTTATTTTTCTTATCCATTGTATCCATAAGTTTGTTTTGCTCTTTATATTGTTAACTTGTCTCTATTTGTATGTATTTGTATGTTTTGTTCAGGGCTTTTCCCATCGGGTCTCCACTGAAAATGGGTAATTTCTTACCCATTTGGACTAACCCGGTTAACAAATGTAAAATAAATGAATAAATAAATCTTATGACATAGACCCATCTGTGTATATAGATAAAGAGAGAGAGAGATAGTTATATGAAAAGGAAATATAAAACTAGAATATGAGAACGTCTGAATGATATAAGAAACAAAAACTATGAAAATACCATGTCTCAGTGTGTTAATAAATCACCTAATGGTGAAGTAAAAATTCTTAAACAAGATCTAGTAAAATCTGCTGTGACCCTAATCATTTATGTTTTTGCCATTAACCATTAATTCTTTAAAAATACGCAAAACTGTAAATATGCATAAACAAAGTTGCTGTTTAATTAATGCTTTTCTATGCTGAAACATCACTGCATTTTGAAATAAAAAGCAGGATTGTAAACTGTTCCTATCCAAGCCCAAAATAGCAAAGCCCAAATCACATACCTACTCCCCTGCTTCTATCTCTGGCAGTCCCTTATGTTAAACTCAAACTTATGTTGCACTTGAGTCACTTAGATCATCCATACTATCCAAGTTAGTACTGTCCATCCGTCTTAACTACCTTTTGTGGTCATCTTAAATATTATAGATTCATAGACAAGTACTACACAGTCTACATACCATTAGTAGCCTATCCAGTAAACCATATTTAAAAGTTCCTACCAGCATTGGTGAGGGTGATGTAGGTTGCTAGATTCATTCTTATATCCTAGACTACCAACCACCAGGGCCTTTATAAGCCTAGTCATGCAGTCCAACTCAATTGTGCCCCTATGTATCATAGCCTTTTATTAGGAGGGGGTATGTTAGGAAGTTTCTAGAGGTTATGTTGAGGGTAGTATGTTAATCCGGGCATTACTGCCTGCCTCTGTCTGTCAGAGACATGGGGTCAGACCTGGGGAATTTCTGATTTTCCACCCTTTGGTCAAGGTCATGCTTAAATAGGGTTAGGGATGGACTGCGCTTCACATGAATGGGGAGTCTGTTCCGGAGCATGGGGTTCCTCTGAAACACATATCAGTCTTACCAATATGTCTTATTAATTTCACAAGGAAAATTTTATCCTTGGAACTAGTGGTTCTGCTGCTGTTCATTTTGCAGATGTGCAAAATATCCATCAATGCTGGATTCGAGGATACCTTGTATCCCAGGTGTAGATTGCATCTCAGTAACATGTAGAAGACTGAGTATAGATATATGACTTTAAGGTGATCCATATAGGACAATGTGTTTGCACTCTGGTTTCTCCTCGTAAGGAACCTTTGTGGGCATTCCAACTGTTGCATATGTCTGGTCAGGTACTTTAAGAAAGAATAGAGGAGAATTTGAGGGTGTCCATCCAATTATCTAGGTTTACCACTAAAAAGACAAGAGTACTACTCTGCTTGATATGTAGTGGAAATTTATTCCAGAAAGGGATCATATGTTAGGATATGAATCTATGACCTATCATGCCAAAGTGTCTTATTTATTTGCTGATTAAGGTCTTTTAACTGGGTATTTGAGAGATCAAGGTCAAAGGAGGTGGGTCTTTCTTTGCCGAAAATGGAAGACATAGATCACCAGGTAGGATTCTGTAAGAGACCAAGTTCAGAGACAAGGCTGCCAGATTGTCTGGATAATGGGTGATCTAGAGGTAATTGGTCTTTATAGTTAGAAATCTCTGACATCGTTTAAGTTAACATACCAATGGAAACACTGTGTTCAGTAATTAGGGAGATAAGAGATGAGTAAAGAGGAATTAAATCTTCTTTAGAAGAAGAAGAGATGCCTTTGGAAATTGGGAGAGCCAGATGGAAGGTTTCCTGAAGTACTTTGAAGACACGATTGTCAAAAAATATTGAATCATCAACAAGATCCCTTACAGAACTGTATAACTGGAGGGTTTATCTCCTATATGGTATGAAGTGGGAATTTTTATGTCTTGTTCTCCAGAATGAAGTAGTATACTGCATTTTTTCATATTTAATTTGAGAACATTGTTCTTGTTCCCATTCTTAATGTACTCTAACCCTTGTTGAAGCAATTGTGAGTGATGGAAGAATGAATAACACATTTTGCAGTTGTGTACAGACTTAGATAACTGTAGGAAGGATTGCTTATTTAAAGGTCTGAGAAATAAATGCCAAGTAGGGGAAGGCTGCTTAGAATGTCTCAGACAATTAACTAACTATCCTGTAACAAACATTGATTGGTATCATAAATGTTGAGTCTGGTAGAACTTGAACCCACAACCTAGTCTTTTATCATTTTCCTAGAAGTACAATGCATTAGCCTGTGTACCATTGAACCAAAAGATACCTATTAAGGGGCACAAAGATTAGAATGAGAGAATCCTGATTTCTGGTCAAAGGGTTTACTATTGCACTATACAAACAGCTAGTGACCAGGATTGAACCCAACACAGTAGAGCTGTGAGACATAGACCTTAGCCTTTGAGCCAGTATACCGTCTCAATCATGGGCCAATAGCATTAAAACACTGTCCCCCCACACATCCCAGTCCTGTTAGCTTTAGCAAATTTCAAAAAGTCATTCACTTTAAACCCACATGCTTAGCATATCCTCTTGTGCTTTTTATTATTTCTTCTTCCTCTTGCTCATGCTTAACCCCTTATGTAATTTAATTTGGGGTCTCTAATAGTCATAGTACTCCAGCAAATGCTACTCCTGTTGACAAGTATGCATCAAAGTATATCCTTCCTCCACTCACAGGGCCCTCATACTACTTCAATTCCTACTCTGCTTCCTTCTCCCTTCACACTGTGCTCTGGTATAATGTTTAAGGTATTTACCTCACAAACACAAGGCACAGGGTTTGATTCTCACCTTTGAAAAGGAAACTGGCTAGGCATAAAATGGCCACAAGAGTAACTTACCTAGAAAACATTAGCAGGTACAGCGCTCACACATGATAGGCTTTTGTCTCTATCATTCAAAGAAGCTCAGCTGTACTTCTCATAATGAGGTAGCATTATTTCAACAAAACTGTTGAAGCAAAAACCTCTGTTTATTTTGTATGACCATGTTGTTTAACTCTCTCATCATTGCTCTAACTGCATTTTAGAGCTCTGTATTTACAGCACATTTTTCACAAGGTTGTAACTGACAACGAGGCCTAGTGGTCATGATCACCTACCGTTGTAAATAAATAAATAAAAATAAAGTAAGAAAAACATTGGAATTTCAGACAATTGCTTCAACAAAACTAACTCAGGGAAACTAGTCTGCTTCAATATATTCAGAAAGTAATAAACATATTTTGAGAGGGCAGTAGTGGCTTCAGGAATCTTGGTTATAAGGACAGACTATCAGCTCTGTTTATACACTCAGTTTCTTATAGACTCATCATGGACATTTGTGTCTAGCCTTTGGATGATCCATCCCACTTTTACTTTCTATTCTTTCACAGAAAGAATGTTTCCTCAAATGCTAAGCTAAAAGAACTAAACCTTCATTAACAGATTGTGATGAAATGAGGCAGTGTCATCTCTGCCAGGGAGAGTAGGGCAGTGCATGTGTAACATATGCCAGCATAGTTAGCTGGAGTTTTGTAAATAATTTTCTGTCATTTGACTATCACACTGATTTGTAGATGCTTGTGTTAAAAATGTATTTGCAAAGTTGTTTGTGTTAAAAATGCATCAACAGTGAGTCCTGCTGGACAGAAAAGATATATACATGTATGTCAGACAATATTATTATAACTGATTAAATGTATATGTTTTAACAGAGAATTCTGGAAGGGAAGAGGTTAATCTCAGTCCAGCAAATTTTGAAAAAAATAGGTTGAAAATTAAAGTGGTTGGGTTAGGCCTTAAAGATTTTATTTTATAGGTCTGATTGCAGCCAGAGACAAAATTGTCTGTGAAAACCAGGACTAGGAATCTCCCATTTCTCGGTCACTCACGTCCCCCGGAATCTCTTTTAAAGTTTTTTTGTCTAGTCCTTCTAGCATGTCGAGGGATCAGTTGCTAGTGTCCTCTCCTGCTCAGCTGGTGAACCTGGGAATATTGAGGCAATGTTACAATTGCCTCATGTACACAGACAACCCTCTCCTCCTCCCACAAAACACAAATACATGCGAGAGATGCAACTATACGGCCAAACTGGAGGCTGAGCTCTCTCAACATAGGACTGGCAAGACCAGTCAGGAGGAGAAGGTTACCACACACACTATAGACCCAGTCTCACATAGTACCATCACAACCTCAAATCATACACATAAACACACAAAGACATACTCGCGGCTCTGATCAAAAATCTACCAAAACAGCAGAGGCCACCAAAGCAGACACCCAAACAACCACCACCTCAGAACACAGCACCTGCAACACATAGACCTCACAGTCAGAGTGTCAAACAGTCACAGCCCTTAAGGCCAAACACAATGCCAGACACACTAGTCATTGGTGACTCCATAGTCAGACACACTGGCGTCCGCTCACCAGACTGAGTAAGGAGAAGGTCACAGTAAGCTGCCTGTCGGGCGCTAGAATCCGCCACATAACGCAAGCACTCAGGTCTCTCAACAGCAGGTACAAATATGACTCAGTCATTGTCCACGCTGGTGTAAACGACCTGAGACGTACCTCCTTGGACTACATGAAAAGAGACATTGAGGAGCTCTCTGATTATGTAGCCCAGGCAGGTATGACCCTGACCTTGAGCAGTATCCTACCTTCACCAAGAATGATGCCACAATACAGAGATAAGATGATCAGCTTTAACAATTGGCTTAAACTCTGGTGTCATTCAAAGGGGATCAATGTCTGTCTGCCTGGGATGACATGCTGGACAAGCCACGCTGCTTCGCAAAGGGCGGCTTGCACCTGTCACCCCTGGGATTCCGGATATTGGCAAAGGCTCTTGCCACCCCCATAGTGCCTTTTTTAGGCAAGGCTCAAATTCTAAACCTACCACCCTAGAACACAAAAAGGAAAAAACTAAGGGTAATGCTGCTCAATGCCAGAAGTCTAAATCTCAAAATGCACGCACTCGAGGCCCTTCTCAGTATGGAGAACATCGATGTCTGTGCAGTGACAGAAACCTGGTTCAAGGCTCCTGAGAGCACCCCAGCACTATCAGGTTTTACCTCTTATCATGCGTTCCGGCCCCAAAATCCGGACAATACCAAGAAAGGAGGGGGGGTATCCATATTCATCAGACACCCACACCTCAAGACTGGTGGCAACGCACGATGCATCGGAGACCATCCAGGTGCAATTAACCATAGGCAAGACTGCTCTGCAAATTGTAGCATGTTACAGGCCACCCTCACAAACTCAGGAACCTCACATGGCCTTCCTGAAAACACTAGAGGGGATAAATGTATCACCAAACACCATCATACTAGGTGACTTCAATTACCCTAATATAGACTGGGAACACTACTCAAGCCCAAACACCCTCGCCCAAAAGTTCCTGGAATTCATAAACTCAAATGCCATGGAACAACTAGTCACCATCCCCACAAGAGGAGAAAACATACTTGATCTCATCATCACGAACATGGGAGCACAATGTTCAACACGCGAAGTATACGCCTCACTGGTGAGATCAGATCACAAACTAATCTCGCTGGAGCTCCTCATCGCACACCGACCTGAAATAAAAAACAGCACAGTAAAGAACTTGTCGAAAGCCCACTTGACACTTCTAAACACTACTGTGGTCTCTTTAAGGCCCCGAGCCGACGGAAAACAGTACTCAAGCCGCTGAATCACTTACAAATGCCTTCTACCAGCACCTGCAGGACTGCATAGATAAGGCAATCCCAAGCAAAACAAAGACTCTTTGTACCAAAGGCAAGCGTCCACTCTGGTGGACCCCAGCCATAAACAAACTCTACAACAAAAGGAGGAAGCTACTACAAGATAGAGCAAAATCCTTAAAAGGTAAGACACCCTTGATCACTATAAGTAAAAACTAAGAGCTCTCATAAAATCATCCAAAGCAAATTTTGAGAGAAAAATAGCTAAAGACTCAAAAGACAATCATAAGGCCTTCTTTAGCTATGTTAGAAACCTGGGAGGAAACTCCCAGATATGCTCAGAACTAGTTCAAAATGATGTGAAGATTACTGATCCTACAGACATTGCCAACATACTGGCTGACAGGTTCAGTGCAAACTTCTCCCCTCCCCCAAAAGGAGAGATATCTATACCAAGCGATTGCAGCCCCCAAACATCTCCAACGCCCAAGTGAGAACTGCTCTCTCCAAAGCAAAAACACAGCATCCATGGGACCTGATGGTGTCCCCGGCTGTGTGCTCCACGAACTCAACGAGGAATTAAACCCACAGCTAGGACAGCTGTTTAATCATAGTCTTACCTCTGGATACGCACTGCAGGAGTGGCGCACTGCAACTGTGGTCCCACTTCACAAAGGCGGTGCCTCCACCGACCCTGGAAATTACCGCCCATTAGCTTGACAAGCCTTATCTGCAAAGCCATGGAGAGGATCATAATGGACCTCATAAATAAAGACATAGGAATTTGCAGACTTTGGATCCATCCCAGTTTGGCTTTGTCAAAGGCAGATCATGCCTTCTAAACTTGGTTGACTTTTTCAAACAGTCACCAAAGCCATTGATGAGGAAAGGCAGTCCATACAGCCTACCTCGATCTGGCTAAGGCCTTTGATACAATACCCCACTCAGGTATCATTGAAAACTCATCAGCTTAAATGTTAACCCATACATCACAAGATGGGTTGCAAACTGGCTGAGTGACAGAACCCACAGGGTCAGAGTTGCTGGCACCATGTCAGACTCAAAGCCTGTCACAAGTGGTGTACCACAGGGCTCAGTCCTGGGCCCACTCTTGTTTGGCATCTACTTTTCCAAAGTACAAGCAAACACAGGAGGGTTATGGCTGACAAAGTTTGCAGATGACTGCAAACTGGGTGCCATAGTAGAAAACACATCTGACACAGATATCCTTCAGAAGGGTCTCACAGAAACGGATAACTGGTGCCAGAGCCATGGCCTAAAGTTAAATGCCAAAAAATGCATAGTCATACCCTTCGGGAAAAACAAGGTTACCCCTAGCTACCAAATAGGTGGCAATCCACTGAGTACAGAAGAAGTTATCAGGGACCTGGGGACCCAGGTTGATAGTAGTCTGTCATTCGACACCCATGTAGCTAAAGTAGTTAGGAAGACCTTCTACATTGCCCACCTTATCATGAAGGGATTCTCATCTAGATCAAGGGAGGTCATAGTCTCCCTATACTCATCACTCATCAGACCAATGATTGAGTACAATGCCCCATTCGGAATGTATCTGACCCGACACTTGCAGCAGCTGGAGAGGCCACAAAAGTTCCTCACCAAAAGGATAAAGGGTCTCAAACATCTGTCCTATGCTGCCCGACTGAAAGAACTCCAGCTCTATTCAGTCGCTACCGCTTGCTCAGAGGTGACCTTTGCCTAACATACAAGGCCATGTCAAACCCAGATTTGATGAATATGCTTCACCTCAAAAATCTAGATCCGTCAGAGCCACAAGGGCGGAGACTTAAACCTCGACACGGCTATTAATAGGACGTGCTGGAGGGATAGATTCATCACCCAAAGACTCCCTATGCTGTGGAATAAAATCCCGGTATATGTGAGGCAGAGCACCTCGCTGGCCTTGTTCAAGAGAAATCTTGACCAATGGATGGGAGATCGCAGATATACCCCAGGGATTACCTCAGTGTCACTGCTCAACAGAGGCACAGCAAAATAATGGGTATAGTTCCCCATACTAAAGGGGTGGCGTAAGCCACAAAACTATGGGCTAGGCTTGTAAATGCCCTCGGGCAGATAGCCTAGTATGAACCTATGAACCTATGAACCTATTACTGTATTGTCCTTAGAAGTGAACTAATTGCTATCCTGGAAGGGTGGAAGTTTTTGAAATTGTTTTATAGATTTAAGATGCTGCAACAGATCTTAGCAAAGCTCTGGGTGTATATTGTACCAGTCAGGTGACCATATGTAATGTCATTCTATAACCAGCACTGAAAAAACTTTTTAGATATTAGTGAGAGATATGATAGAACTTTTGCAGCAGCACTTTGTCTTCCAGAACCTGAAAGGAAAGATCTCTCACAGATATCTCACACAACTACACACCTCAACTTGCCTTGCTGTAGTAAACAATTCAAAACTCATCATCTTGCCTTGTTGTAGTAAGTAACTTAACTAGGGAACAGTAATTCTTTAGTCAGTCAGGAAAATATGGTGAGATTAGTAAAGTATTGTTTTTCTGCATCTGTGTCAATCTATCCAATTGAGTTATTTTTTATATCTCCTGTGACTGAAACTCTGGTGTTTATTGTAACTAGATATTCAGTATTCTCATGTTTTTAATTTTATTATTTATTATTAAATATTTCTATACCGTTCATTGTGGTTGGTCTTTTGGAGAATACTTTTGCCATCCTAAGAGTACTTATGCTTATTTTATTGACACTATGGCCGCTCCTGAAAGCCTTGCTGCATTAGTCAAACTCTTCCATTTGTATTAGTATTAATTTTACTTCGCTTAACTGGGTACCTTTTCAGGAGCCTTTAAGTAGCTGACTGGTGGCAGCATAATTACCTTATAGTCTGGGCAGTGGGGGCACAGCTGGTAAATCTGTGCCAGCCTTCCCAGATGTGTGTGTGTGTGTGTGTGTGTGTGTGTGTGTGTGTGTGTGTGTGTGTGTGTGTGTGTGTGTGTGTGTGTGTGTGTGTGTGTGTGTGTGTGTGTGTGTGTGAAAATAAAATATCAAAGTGTGTGTGTCAGCTACTTGGAACAGGGACACAGTGCTCCAAAGTGGTCAGTGTAGTGTCTTGTTTGGGGCCTGAAGAGAGAGAGAGAGTCCAGCCCCTGGTCTGGAGGGTGCTCTTTGTGTGCTCGTAAGGGAAATTGTGCTTGGTACAGATAGCTGCATCTGAAAATACTGTTTGTATCCATTTTTGTCCTAGTAGCTGTCCCTCACCAGTGTCAGTGATGAGGGTTGAGGCAACGTGATTACTAGCCCGGAATAGGGACCGTCACACAGATAAATAAGATTTGCTAGCATCATAGATTCATACCCAATATATTTTACATCCTGGAACAAACTTCCATTACATTTCAAGCACAGTAGCACCCTTGCTACCTTCAAAGTAAACCCAGATAATTGGATAGGTGACTTCAAATTCTCTCTCCGAGTTTATCCTGTATTGCTCTCCCTGAGGGTGAAAGGACCTTTTGAACATACATTATTGTCTAGCCTTGTACTAGTCTGCAAACTTGATTACTGAGTACTTATCTATGAACCTATGTACATAATAATTTCTATATCAGTTATGCAGAGAGCATGCCTCCTTAACCCATACTTGATACAATTAACAATGTGGTCACTGCATATTAGGTTCTTCAGTGGAAAAATATGATGCGCCCACTGCAGTAGTCTCACATTTCTGTAGTCACCCACAAACATGCATGAATACATACATATAAGCACATGCATCCATTAATCTCCATTTACCCCATTTATAAACTGGGAAATATAAAAAAAACTGATTTGATCTTCAGGAGGATGCTAATAACTGTCCCATGACTTAAGACATAGAATTTCCAAAAGCATCAGTGAACTCTGAAATTTAAACTCTATGAGGATTGAAAACTCATGAAATTTCATTAGATTTGGAACTTTAGTCAGAATGCTCATTATACCTGTGGAGCAATCTATTTGATTCTGCACATATATTCAGCAAGACTAAAAGCTGAGTTACAAAAATTACCTCAGAACGTGTTCAAGCAAATGATACAAATAAAGAAAAATAACAATATTTTAAGCATTCGAGAATCAAATAAAATATGTATACTCATGTCTTTGCTGCATGATCTGAATATGAGGGCCATTCTGTCACTGATAAATTTTAAGGATAAGAAAGCCCGTAGTACCTCATAGAGACCAGGGGTGCACTCTGTGGCAAAACTTAGTATTATGTTCGGAGAAGGAGATGGGACTGGAATCAGTGACTCCCAGGACCACTGTATGCAAAATGCCTCTGCATTATCACACCATATCGGAGTCTCTGAACATCAAAGCAGCTCTATGAGCATCAAGTCCAAGCATGTAGATTTGTTCAATGTATCAGCCTTAAGTTCTCAAATAGGAAACCTTTATAGGATATGTTTTAAAACAGTTGCTAACCATACCAACATGGAAAGTGCTGCAGGCAGTCCAAGAAGATAAATCGGTTTACTGAAATATTCAAGTAGGCCTAAGAATGGTTTGCTTCAGCTTCAGTTTTCAAATTAAATAAATACATTTTACTCTGAAATGTGCCTCATAAAGATATCTGGATTGTAAGTGTAAAGTTGAATAATATTGCTGATTTTCAAAATGCGGATGGCAATATTTGCCTTGTTTCAGACTGCATCAAACCACTGACTGTGCTTCTCAAACATTTTGGAAATATAGAGTATATTTTAGTGCATTTATTAAAACTGTATTTGCCTTAATATTGCTACAACTCAAGTGCTCTAGGTTGCACTGCATCTGAATTGTTCAAGTGTGTTTTAGCTGCTTTTCTGTATATATAGACTTCTCTGTATATGTAGACTAGCTACTTATTCTACTGTATTACTGCCTCTTAAATAGTTTTTCAGTTGTGCACTTGCCTTGCTTCATTTAAAAAGTTTTAAATTGCTAATTTTGTAGTGTTTTAATTGCCTTAACTGTTTAGGACTACACACTCAAGTGTGTTACCTTTTCTGCGTTTATTTACTGTATTATTGCATTGTTTAGCCGGTTTTAACCAAAAAAAAAAATACTATCTTGTTTGCTTGTTTCCCACCTTTCCTAGCCAGTATAGTCCAGATCCCAGGATTTGCTTGCCTAAGGACTTTATTTTCTGTGTTCAGAGCTATACAGACCTTGCTGTGGTAGAGGGAAGTCCTACTGCTAACCAGTGGGAGTAGTGAGCATTGTACTCCCTATCTAACATTAGAGGAGTGGTTTCCAGCTCCGATATTGTAATTTTATTAGACTTTTTGGGCTGATTTCTATCCCTTTCAACTTTTTGGCTTAAAAACGAATGTGTTTGCGCATTTTTCGCATCATGCAGCACTGTGGGGCTATGGTTAAAGTATTCCAGGTGCCAGAAAGTCTGTTCTTCAAATTTTCACTTAGAACTAGCTGGCTTCTCAGTAGTAGCACTAAAATCTGAACCCCTGTGACTAGCACTTGCTCTAGAACCTGCTGAAAAGCACTAGGAATCCTGAAACTGATACAAGCACGCAACTCTCCTTGTCAATAAGGAGAAATTAATCGTAGGCACTAAACAGCCTATAATTGCAAAGTACCTTGCAAAGTTAAGGGAAAACGGCTCATGTACTTTACAAAAAAAGCACCTAACCAGGCATGTCCAAGGGTCAGCTTCTGGTGATTTCTCCTGTCTACCTGGTGAATCCGAGCATACTGGGGCAATGCAGCAACTGCCTCATGTACACAGACAACCCTCTCCTCCTACCACCCAACACTACAACCTGTGAGAGATGAACTTACATAGCCAAACTGGAAACAAAGCTCTCTCCAGCCAAGATTGTGCTAGACAGTCAAGAGGAGAAGGTTACACCTCCACTACACCTCAAGCAACACATAGCCCTTCAACACCCACACCATCAACACCCACACATAGCAACACTAAACCCACATATGTGGAGGCCCTTAACATTAACCTGCCCAAGCAACAAGGACTTCTGAAGCTAAAATGCAAACAAACACCAGTCACAACCAAAGTGACACATAGTTCACACCAGTGTGCCACCCAACAACAGAACCTGAGGCAAGACAATGTACCCAACAATTTAGTCATAGGTGACTCTATAGTCAGGCACACTGATGTCCCAATCACCAGGCTGAACAAGGAGAAAATTACACTCAGCTGCCTGTCAGGTACCAGGATCCGCCACATAACGTATGCACTCAAGTCACTCCACAAGTACAAATACGACTCTATCATTGTCCATGTTGGAGTGAATGACTTGAGATGTACCTCCCTGGACTACATGAAAAGAGACATGGAAGAGCTCTCGGATCATGTGGCCCAGGCAGGCATGACCCTAGCCTTGAGTATCATCCTGCCTTCACCCAGAATTATACCACAGTATAAGGACAAAATGATTGACTTCAACAATTGGCTAAGCTTCTGGTGTCATTCAAAGGGGATCCAGTATCTGTCTGCCTGGAAAGACATGATCAACAAACCACAATGCTTTACCAGAGATGGTCTGCACCTGTCACCCCTGGGATTCAGGTTACTGGCTAAAGCTCTTGCCACCCCTATAGTGCCTTTTTAGGCAAAGTTCAAAGGACAAAACCACCACAGTAACAGATACAAGCATGCAACATCTGAAGGTAATGCTACTCAATGCTAGAAGTCTAAACCTCAAAATGCACTCTCTCGAGGCACTCCTAAAAATGGAGAACATCAATATCTGTGCAGTAACTGAGACTTGGTTCAAGGCTCCAGAGAGCACCCTTGCAATACCAGGCTACACCTCTTACCACACTTTTCAGCCACCAAACCAAGACTGAAACACTAAAGGTGGACGAGTGTCCATATTCACCAAGGATATTCACACCTCCAGGCTAGTTGCCCAACACAATGCAGCTAAAATTCTCCAGGTGCAACTAACACTGGGTAAGACTGCAATAAAAATTGTAGCTTTTTACAGATCCCCCACCATGCCCCAAGATTCTCACTACACCTTTCTAAACATACTGGAAAATATTAAGATACAACCATACACCCTAATACTGGGTGATTTCAACTACCCTGCCATTAACTGGGAAAACTACTCGGGTACCAACACCTTTTCCCAATGGTTCTTGGAATTCATAAATTCCAACGCCCTAGATCAACTAATCCATTGTCCCACCAGGGGCTCCAATATCCTAGAACTGGTCATTACCAACATAGGAGATAGATGCTCCAACCAGTGGTCACCCCCCCGCCCATTGGTCAGGCCTGACCATAAGCAAACCAACCTTGACATCTACATCCGACCCCCTCCCCCCAGTAAGGAAACCTCCGTAAAAAACTTCTCCAAAGCCAACTTCATGCTACTCAAGTCAGAAGTGACAAACTTCATGACACCCATGCAGACGAAGTCTGAAAGTTTGACTTCTGAATCCTACACTAATGCACTATATGAGCACATCCACTCATGCATGAATCGTGCCATCTCAAATAGAACCAAGATGCTCTCCTCCAAAAAAAGGAAGCCTATCTGGTGGTCCTCTGCCATAAACAAACTATACAACAGAAGAAAGAAACTGTTGCAGAAAAGAGGAAAATCCCAGGATGCAAAAAACTCCCTCACCAGCCTCAGTAAGAAGCTGAGATCCCTCATAAAATCCTCGAAAACTAGTTATGAAAATAAAATTGCTAAAGATTCCAAAGACAACCACAAGACATTCTATAGTTATGTCAAGAATCTAAATGGCAATGCTCAGATCTGCTCTGAGCTACAACAGAATGGGATTAAATATACTGATCCCAAGGATATTGCCAGTATCCTGGCAGATCGATTTAGTGCCAACTTCACCCCCCTCTCACCCCCCTAAAGGGCCCATCTCAATACCAAAAGATTGCCAAATTCCAGTAATCACGGTCACACAGGTAGAAACCTCACTCTCCAAAGATAAGAATACAGCATCCATGGGACCAGATGACATCCCAGGCTGTGTACTACATGAACTACAAAATGAACTGGCACCTCACCTAAGTGTCATGTTTAATCATAGCCTCACCTCAGGCTTCGTGCCCTCTGAGTGGTGCACAGCTACAGTTATCCCACTCCACAAGGGTGGATCCACCTTGGATCTCGGGAACTACCATCCCATCAGTCTAAGGAGCCTGATCTGCAAGGGCATGGAACACATTATCATGGAACTTATAAACAAAGACATTGGTAACCTTCAAACACTGGACCCCACCCAGTTTGGGTTCATGAAGGGCCAGTCTTTTCTCCTGAACCTGACTGACTTCTTTGAATCAGTATCAAGAGCTGTGGACGAGGGTAAGGCAGTTCACACAGCCTATCTGGACCTCGCCAAGGCCTTCGACACCATCCCCCACTCTGAAATCATAGATAAACTTACTAAGCTGGGCATAAATGCCTACATCACTCGATGGGTTGCCAGCTGGCTTACTGACAGAACCCAGACTGTAAAAGTAGCCTACTCCAAATCCATCTCCAGAAAAGTGACAAGTGGAGTACCTCAGGGGTTCAGTCCTGGGACCGCTCTTGTTTGGCATCTACTTCTCTGAAGTATAGGCCAACACTAAGGGACTCGCAGATGACTGCAAACTGGGAGCCATTATTGAATCCATAAAATGATGTAGATGTTCTACAGAAGGGCCTTACAGAAACAGATGCTTGGTGCCAGACCCATGGGCTCAACCTTAATGCCAAGAAATGTATAGTTATCCCCTTTGGGAAAAATCATGTACCCATGAATTACCACATAGGTGGCAGTACACTAAACACTGAAAGTGTGATGAGGGACTTAGGGACACAGGTGGACAGTGGTCTCACCTTCAATAACCACATCGCCACAATAGTCAGGAAATGCTTCTATGTGGCACACCTGGTCACTAAGGGCTTATCATCCAGGAAAAAGGAGGTCATTGTCCCACTGTACTCATCCCTCATTAGACCCATTATAGAGTACAATGCCCCATTTGGTATGTACCTCACAAGACATCTGCAACAGCTGGAAAGGCCACAGAAATGCATCACTAAAAGAATCATAGGCCTAAAGCAGATGACATATGCTGACCATCTAAAAAAACTCCAGCTATACTTTGTGGCATATTGTCTACTCCAAGGCAATCTCTGCTTAACATACAAGGCCATGTCAAACCCTGAGCTGTTGGACATGCTCCACTTAAAGAAATCCCAATCCCTCAGAGCCACATGCTCCAGAGATCTAAACCTTGTCATCACAATGAACAAAACATGCTGGAGGGATAGGTTCCTGACCCAGAGACTCCTCATACTCTGGAATAGACTGCCTATACATGTCAAGCAGAGAGCCTCCTTGGCCCTCTTCAAAAGGAACCTTGATGATTGGATGAGAGATAGGAAATTCTCCCCGGGGATCATGTCAGTCACCCTGCTAGACAGGGGTCCAGGGAAGTAAATATTGTGGGAAGAAATATCCAGGGAATTGTTATGGCTAGGCTTGTATAGGCCCTAGGGCCGATAGCCTAATACCAACCTATGAACCTATGAGCTGTGTCAGCAAGTTCCTCAAAGAAACAGTTGTCCCTTATTAATATTTTGGCATATTCTTCATCTGGTGATTGTTTAGAAATCCTTAGCACAAAATGCTGGCAACTAACTGAAGTAGTGGGTTTATTGCACGTAGCTGTAACAATGCAAGTGTTCATTAATGTTTACATTAATTTTCAATATAGTTAAACCAAGGCCTTCTTTTAGAGACTGCATTATTAGTTAATCATTTTTACATACACAGACTCATAAAGATTTTTTTTACACTGAACAGTTTCCTGCCCCTCAAAGATGTTCTAAATAGTTGAAAATGTGTCTGTATATATTTGGATGGATAGCCCGTAGCATAGTATGATAAACAGGCTATATAACTATAATGTGGCCTTGCTGTGTAAAAGCTTTAGTGTTTAGACATGTTTACCAGCACAGGAATTAACAGATGTGCTTGTACCATCCATCATAGGTCACATTTCAGAGCCAAAGGTAATGAAACAAAGCACCTTTTTACATGAAAAGAAAGAAACTGATGGAGTGTAAGACTTTCTCGTTTATGAGGATGAAACAGTGTTACATTTGTATGATTAATTTATTTACTAGCATAGTATGATAAACAGGCTATATAACTATAATGTGGCCTTGCTGTGTGTTTAGACACATCCATCATAGGTCACATTTCATGTAAGACTTTCTCGTTTATGAGGATGAAACAGTGTTACATTTGTATGATTAATTTATTTCCTCTTACATAAGAAATGACTGTTACAGTGACATAAATGATTTAGCTGAAATACTGTCACAATTATTAAGTAAACCAGAGGATATCCCTTCATAAAGCTTTTACTCAGTTCAGAAGGGGTGGGGTCATACCTCTCAGCTGCCAGAAATCTAGACAAAGCCAAAAATAATAGGGGGAGAAAGGCCAGAAATCAGGGACAAATTTTAAATACTGCTCTTATAAACTTAGAAAGTTACCACAATAAGGATATGAAGTCTGAAACTCAAAGTATCTATGTTTAGTCATCAAACAGCACATTCATCGAACAGCTGTTAATCGAAAACTAAACACTGAACTTTCCTTTATTGAAAGGCCAAATCATTGTAAAGATTTACATCCAACAAAGATAGTTGGCCAACATCAAGGAAGATGAATGGAGCACTTACTTATAGCTGTAAGGAAACCTGCCCTTTCCACAACTGTAGTGCGATCTCAGAGTTTATAATTAGTAGGGGATGTGGGGGGCACAGCTTCCCACAAGAGGAGGATTAGGTGAACACAGGACACTCCTTATCTTGGGGGCTGCACTCCCACTCCCACTCCCTCTACCATCTTACAGTGATTTGGCATTTTGATTAAAGGAAAGTTTGATGATTAGAGTTCGACGAACAGCCATTCGATGAATGTGCTGTTTGATGATTAAACATAGATCCAAACTCGAATGTATGTAAATATTTAGTGACTTTAACCCTGAATGATTTACCAGAAAACCACAACTATTATAATGAACAGACTTAAAATATGAGGCAAAAATCTGGACATTCTGCAGAAATCTGGGCAGTTGAGAGGTATAGGTGGGGTCTGCTGTATACAGGCTAGAACCATGCTACATTAACTACAGTATAGAGTTGTCCATTATCAGAACCAGCCTTCCAAAGTTTTTGGGTAGGAAAAATCATAAAGTCTGAACATGTAAAGATTATACGTATTTGCTTGAATATGTTTTTTGAGCTTGCAGCCAGCTAGTGTGTAAAAAATATTCTTTATTATCCAATGGAATTGCTGAATGGTTGAAAAGTGTATTCCTGCATGCAGTGAAACACAAAGTTTTAGAAGTTTTATGTTTGATTACATGAACAATTTGATTATCCGAACTACCCTAGGTCCCAATTAGTTCGGATAATTGACTCTCTACTGTAATTATAACTAATAATAGCCCACAGAATTATCTAAAAACCCAATGCTTGCCCCCCCCCCCATTTCCATATATCACAACTATCTCCCCACCAGATCCCTAAGATCTGAATATAAACAATGCGTCTAATTATACAGGCCAAATAAATCCACTTGGGCAAAGCCACTACTCCTTCTCAGTAGTCAAAACATGGAACAACCTTGCTATAAACATCAGACTAAACTCTAAACTCCTACACTTCAAATATACCTTAAATGAATTTCTAACTAAAACGTGGAACTGCTCCTTTTTTAAACCTGGATAATCATGTATACTTGTTCCTCTACATCCCTCCTGTCTAGTTCCCCTCTAATAATCTTACAATCACCTTCTCTTATTTACATTCACTTTTCCCTTCTTTGCTTGCAAACACTTTTCTTGTTCTTACTTAATCGTATTTAACACCATAAACTTTTCTCTAGAACTTAAATCTTTACTTCTCTCTTATATTAATTTACTTGTCCTTCTCCTGTCCCTATTTTCCTATTTGTACTTTTATTGTCTCTTCCTGTGATCCTCTGTCTTCATTATTTTATTTTCCAAGATGCCTTTGCTTCATTTGTCTATAGCCACTTCATGTTACTTTATTGCATATATTCTGTATTCACCTTTTCCTATTGCTTACAAATAATTGTTTCATACTTATTCGCTCCTATCACCATATAGCTTTCTCTCATACTTCTTTCAAATGTTCACTTGTCTTATACTACTATCATTATCTTTCTCCTGTCCCTATTTTCATAACAAATCATCTCCCTTCCCTATTTTATTTTCCACAGTGTTACTGTTTCATTTGTCTGTAGTGTCCTGATATTACCCAGTTGCTTATACTCCATATTATGTTTAGCATCATCCATTTATCAACTTGCATATTTGTCTATAATAACATAATTTGATAGCTATTATGCAAAATCCCCTATTTTACAAATGTTAATAACTTCTTAAGCAATATGTCTAACTAGCTACTTTGTATAGCTGTTGTAAGGAATATGTAAAATGACCTACTTGATATAGTTGTTAGAATGTCTGACATCTTCTTGTAAGTTTAAACTGTAATGTATTTGGACATGTTCTCTCCAAGCCTCCACTGAAAGTGGGTTCTTGGATCCAGATGGAGTTTCCCAGTAAACAAATGGCAATCAATCAATAAATAAATAAATAAATATCCAGATTTTTTTAACTGCTGGAAACAACCAAGACTGCACTATGTGAAAAAAAAAAAACATCTGTAGACCATTGTATAAGAGCAGCCACACATTCTTGATTTGAAAGAATAGCCTGGACATGTCCAGAATTTAGAAGATAGACTAATGCATTAGGAGGATAAATAGCAAAAATCTGCTTTAAAAGAGCACCGTTTTGCACTTTTGTAGAATGCCAAGTAGCAGAGATGCTATTCACTACCTGCACTTCCTGTTGCATACCTGAATCTAAGATGTCTAGGCTATGTTAATTTTTTTGACGTAACACTCATTATAAGTGCCTGTGAACACTGATTCTGTTTATTACTTGAATGTTTGCATCTCATGTAGTAGGGTTTCAGACTGGGAGCTGGATTGTAATGATTCAACAGTCCACCCATTGCAGGCGGTGTGATGCCCGTGCAATGGCCCAGTAATCAAGGAGCCTCAATCTTCACCACTAACACCAGTGAGGGGCATCCACATTAGAAGGAAATCAAGTACACACACAGTAAAATACAATTTCACCTTAAAAGCACACAGAGATCACAGTCAGTCTGGGGCTGGTTTTTCCCTTTCTCTACAGATCTCCAGTAAGACTCCCCATTGGCACAGCTATAGGGTTCAGATCTCAGTCAAGTGGTCAAGCCAAAACCTCCAGCACCCTCTCTGTCCAACCAGTGCTTTGTGTCCCTGCTCAAGTAGCTGACACACACACACATTGAGATTTGAGTTATATACAAACACACAGACACTCCTAGGGAAGGCTGGCACAGGTTCATTAGCTATGCTCCCTTCTGCCAAGACTATATGGTAGTACCGACTGCCACCAACCACGACTATCAGCTACTATAAAGGCCCTTAACCAAGGATGTCCAATTCTACTGTGCAATGTTATTATTATCCAATTGGTAAGTGTGACTGAGACTTGAAGGCTATTTAGGAGTGACTTATACCGTATCACCAAATACATGCAAGTACCCTAAGAGCTTAAATTATCTCTACACAAAACAGCCACAGTTAAAAGGTTTAAATATATTTAATAATAAATAATAAAAACACAAGACGATACTTGTGAGCTCAACACAATGACATTAGAGACTTCAGAAATCAAAGGAAATACTTTAAAACAACATTGTAGGATACTCTCACATAAATATAGAAAACAGCTAGACAAATCTTACTATTTCTATCTATCTCTAAGTGAAGTCGCTGTTCTAAATATCTTACTTACAGAGCAAAGCAAAGTGCTGGTGAGCTGATGTGTTCAGGTTCAGACACAAACACAAAATACAAAGTCTTACTCTCTGAGAAAGTCTTAAATTGATAATACACATTACTTCTGAGTCATTTTAGATTACATCATTCTTGACACTTCTGCTTAAGTTTCCCAGGCTCACAGAACTTAAAATGTAACATTTCTTTGTAAACTGCACCTGCCAGGAAGCCACAGCAATAAAAGACACTTTACATGTGACACCTAGTAATTATCTCTGTCTTAGGACAATAGGAAGAATTTCCTGGCCCAGACATCCTGTCTCTGAGCTTGAGATCACACACAGTTATAAAATTATTTTCTTATCAGCTTTCTTCCAGCAGGGTGCACTGTGGTTACATTTTTTGAAGTTTAGCACATAACACAGTTTTCTTAAATTTGTCAAACAAGCCTGTGGATCGTATTAATATTTACAATGACATAGAATTATTTACAAAACTCTATCTAGCTGGGCTGGTAGCCCCGCGGCTTATCACAGGTTGCTTCTCTACATGTCACCAAGTTCACATTCTCAGAGTGCCAATAGCCTAAGTCACAAGGTACCAAACAATAAAAAGCTGTTGGCTGTCTTATATAGGAAAGCACTGCCAGTATGGTCTCTATGTGTGCACCAACAGCAGTATTTTTTTTTTTTTTTTGCAGATGGTGTGATGTATTATCTCCATTCTTTGCATTGTGCAAACGTGGTGTTTGGTATGTATAGCTATGCAGGGCTTGGGGTGTAGCACCTCTGTAAAAAAAAAAAAAAACACGTTCATGTTTCTGCCATGTTGTAATTGGAAATGTGGACCCTCTGCATAGTGTTACTTCATTTTCATGGTGGACCTATTCCAGATAACTGTTTTAGTGGGGGATAATACTCTGAATGCAGGACTTTCCTACTTTTACTTGAAAGCATGACAGCCAGAACCAAAAAGAAAACAAAAGACAAAGCACACTTAAACATTCCTTTTGATTTTGTTATACTTTTATATTGTTATTTTGTTATTCCCATAGATGCTAATGCTGTTTAAACCATTTTAAGAAATTGTTTCACTCGCCTTCTAGCAAAAATGCTATTATTTCCTGCTGAAAAAAACCTTAAAAGGCTAATTGTGCAAGGAGCTCATTATCCATGGCACATATATCTTAGTCATTATTTCTCTCCCAGTAACCAAATAATAAAGTTTGTTATGTTGTAATTAGAGACACATTGAGCCCATACACTTATATAGCTGACTTTTCAAAGAGAAAAGTTTCAGATTCAGGGTTGTTTAATTATTAACACAAAACCAGTCAGAGAAAGGGTTTATTCTTATAAAATGGAATCATATGTAACTCCAAGTTCGGAGGCTTGAAATAATCTAAAAGGATTAACCAACAACTGAAACCTATTTTAAGCATGTCATACAATACCAGTAAAAGCTTTATCTGTAGGTTCCCTATAAGGAATGAGACTCAAGATAGCCACCAGCTTCTTCTGTAGGTTCTTTGTAATGAGTGATAATCTCAGTTAAATGAGTACATAAGCATTTAGCTAGCTGCACTTGTAGGTCATTTTAAGTCCAACCAGTTTCTCTTTTATAGGTGAGAATCAAACCCTGTACCTTGTGTCTGTGAAGTAAGAACCTTAACCAGTATACCAACCCCTGTGAGCTAAAAGCTTATGTGTGTGTGTGTGTGTGTGTGTGTGTGTGTGTGTGTGTGTGTATATATATATATATATATATATATATATATATATATATTTATATATATATATATATATATATATATATATATATATATGCATATATATGTGTATATATATATATATATATATATATATATATATATGTGTGTGTAGATATATATATATTTGTATACATTGACACACACACACACATTTCTATTTCTCTGTCTCTCTCTCTCTCTCTCTCTATATATATATATATATATATATGATATATATATATATATATAGATAGATATAGATATACAGACACACACACATGCACACACATACTCTCAGACACACACACACATATGTGTGTATATATATATATATATATATATATATATATATATATATATATATATACACACACACACACACATACATATATATGTTTGTATGTTTTTGACATGTATCACTTCATTTACCTATGTTAGGTAGAATCTAAGAACTGTGAGAAATGTTTATTTGATTTTCATTGATTCTTTTGAATTGTGAAGTAAGACTTGAAACTACAATAAAATAAGGAAAGTTTTTTTCAACCCATATTCTCCTGTCTTATGTATGCCAACCCCACAGTCGCACAACAACGAGAAAAGTGAGAATCTCCACTACAGTCCACTGACATCTTTCACAATTAAAGTGCTTGTGGTTTTGACCAACAGAAAGCCAACATGCAATATTTCAAAAAAATTATGCAACCTATTACTGTTTTGGTAGTGTGCTTGAAATATTCTGTGTTGTTGTTCAGTGCTTGCTGTATATTGTGTTATTATGTGATATGTTTCTTGAGTTTATACCCTTGGGCTAAGTCTGAAAAAAATGGATCAGTACTCAGTCGTTGCTAACCAGTACAAGTGCATACATGCCTGTAAACATACATTTATATTTAAATAAATGAAATAAGAAATGTGGCAACAACCACTTAACAGATCAGCCTTTGAACAGGTCATATTGTAAGATGTGTGGGAACGTTTGCAGCAAATGTGTTGTTTAGATAAACTCAAGCCAAGATGATGTTACACTTCAGGCAGATGAGATTATTCCATTTTGTAACCCAGTACAATCAAAGTTATTGCTTATCAGTCTGTGAAGTTTGCTACTGATATCTTTAAGTACTGACTTGACAGAGCCTCACGCTATGTTGCTTAGTAAAGGAGATAACACTTCTTTTGAGTTTTGTTCTACTTATCAGTTCTCAGCAGTTGAAACTAAAGGAAAAGTAAACTCCAAATTGTGAAGAAGTGCATAGAGTACTTTAATACAAAGCAGATTATTTGCAATTTATTTTACTGATTAACAGCTTTGAAAATATGCTTGCCACCATTAAGACCTCTATGAACCTCACTGTAGATTGTCTACACTTGTTTTTGTATCTTTTGAGATGTCCTGCCTCAACTGATATTGATATTTGCAAAATCACAATTCAAAGCTCTAGTGGATGCTAGGAAAATAGCAGATATTGTTAAACTGAGTGACTGTGCATTATAGTAAGATGTTTGTAGAAGTGATGTTACAAATACTAATTTGTTTATATGCTTACATTACACTGTTAGCCATATGGGGAATTTCAGGTGAGTCTTGTGCATATAAGATAATATTTGTTGAAATGTTATATTTATATCCTGTACTGTGCATGCAGTACAGTTTAAGCAGTTTTCATGTATTAGAGCATGCATATTTTATGCTCTGATCAAACACACTGCTGGACATGGGTCTATATTAGATTATCGAAAGCTCCCGTGAACAAACGTCATTTCATCGAAAATGCCGTTCATTGAGTTCTGCTCTTGTGGTGGGCTGAGCCCCCACACCCCCTACTAATTATATACAACAACTCCGAGACTGCACTACAGTGAGGAAAGGGAAACATTTTCCAATCCTCCCTGTATCATGATCTCACTATGAACAGTTCGGTGATGCAAGAGCACCAAAAATCCTGTTCACTGAACAGTCTTTTCAATAGTTTAATAGGGACCCCTGGACACACATCAGCCAAGTTCTGCTTATACATGGCTCTCTACATTTACAAATGACAGACTTCACAAAGAATATGGGCTGTTTTTCAAGGTAAAAGTTAAGACAATTTGTGATCATAACAATTTTTACTTTTGCTTTTAGTACATACTGCAACATAATCTACAGCCAAGTGTCTTAGCTTCCTTAAAACAGCAGCATTTACAGCTAGCTTTCCTGCTGAATGGTACCATCTATCCAAACACTGATGAGGCACATGGCCATATTTAATTAGCCTGATGTGGACATCCTTGCCACTGGTATTCCAGAACTTTCTTTCATTGACCTCGATTGTGTCGTTAATTTAGGACAATCTTCTCAGTGCCTCATTTTCTAGGTTTAATTTAGGGCTAAGTCTCGACATTACTTGGTCTCTTAAAATATATATTTACTAAATTGTAGAGGATAAAAGCCCTGACTATGACCCAAGCAGTCTTAGTTGAATTAGTGTCTTGGGTACCTGCATGAGCTAAAATGGGGCAGAAGGGAGGTGATGTTATTATGCTAAGTTGGCTCTCCTTTAGGGATAGAAGCTCATGCCAGAGTGCACTTTCCTTTGTTTGGGCCCCTGGTGGAGATTGGGGACCTTAGAGGGTGCAGAATATAATTGGAGCAGGGCTGTTCTGAGAGATTATGTCATGTGGCACTTTTTCTTTGATGTACTTTACCCACATCAAACCTTGGCTGTGTTACTATGTGTACACAGTGGGGTTAGGTCTGCAAAGAAAAACAAAAAGGAACAACCTGTTAAATAATGTCCCTTCTTGGTTGGCCTTCATCCTGCAGTATGGCAAATGAATGTGAAAGATGATCAAGAAATGATCTGGTGGTTGGTAGGAAAGGGAAACAAAAAATGTGAAGTTTTTTTTTTTATTTTAAGTAGTTATAGACACATTGTGGCTTCTTAAAACAAAGCAATGTAGAACCAGAAGCTTTGTATAAGCATGAAAATAATACATACAGACATGGTAATGACAATAGGGAATTATTCTATGATGTAAAGTTAAAAAAATGGTTAGATATAGTATATTCAATTGTATGGCTTGAAAATGAGAGTCTGTTAAATTTAATAGTTTGAAAATGAAAACTATTCAGTATGAACATTTGGGGAAAACCTGCATAGTACTTCAATAGCAGAGAATGCTACCAAACTGGAATTGTAAGTAATAATTACTAGTGTCATATCTGTGATTTATTAGCATTAAAAACAATTTTGCAGTTAAGTTTTGGTACATTTGCTTCAATATGATATTGTAATCACATCACAGGCTCAAGTTGACTTGGCAAATACAGGAGTGAGGGGTAGTAGATGATGTGTTGGTGGAGACAAGCTTGCCTCTGCTGCCACTACCAAGGCACAGAAAAGTGGCTGCTGGGTGTTGCGGCCCTGGATTGTGAGTCAGATATATGCTCTGTGGCCATGTCTCATACCTGCCTGGCCTGAAATGAGATGTTGTCATGTTAAGGACCTAGGGCTCTCACTCAGCTATATAGCCTCGCTGGAGATCAGCAGTAACAGCAGCAGCTGTGTCTCTCAGGCTTATCCCAGTCCAAGCGGCTTGTAACATCTTCCTGGAGGGTAATTTCATGCATCCTGAACTGCAGGAGGCTAATTATTCCCTTTGCTTTCTGGTCTTCTAAGCCACAAAACCAATTCCTTCTGAGAGCATTTTGCCAAAATCTTCTGTTGAAAACATGCTGCTTAGTATCTGATAAATGATGTGAATTACAAAAATGTAAACTATAGAATCTGTTTCGCTGAAAATGTGCTGTACACTGTTGTTACCCAAAGATCTGTCTGGTGATGATGATTTTATATTGTAGATTTATGCAAGAAAAAATGGTACTTTGTTAGCCAAAAATTTCTAGTGTTGGGGTCAAACAAAGCATTGTATCTCTGTAAATGTGCAAAGTAAATCCAAGTTCCTACGTCTGTTTTCCCCTCATCTTCACCAAACAGCATCCCAGTGGCTCACTTCTTTCTTGTTTGTTTACACTTTGTTTTACTTTTACTTTCCTCCAACACACTCTAACTAGCTAAGACTCCACTGTAACAAGTCTGAAGGAAGTAACTTACTTAAACTGGGGGTCTGACAGCCTAGCAGTTCCCAGAAGTCATAGGTTTCTAGACACCCTGAGGTACATCTTTCAGCTTTTCAACAACCTTTTGATCTAGCGATGATCAGAAGAAAAAATCACGAGTAATGGTGGAAATTTCTCTTCACTGATGGGACACACTGGATACCAGTAGGGCATGTGCACCCCCCCCCCCCTATCCACTCCCTGGTCCCCATTGTAATGGTGGTACTGATATAACACTTCTCTTATTCTCCCTTGTGTACCCACTCTAGTCCCTATTTTTCTACCAGTGCCATTATGGAACTTTTACAGTATGCCCAGGTGTTTAGTGGGTCCCCACCACTAGGTTCATATTCGCTATAGTGACAATGACATGATGGGGGTGGCTGTGCTGTTATACATGGCCAAGTGCTTTCTTGCGTCTTTTGAGTCTTTTGACCATGTAGCTGTCTTCCTGGGGGGTAGTTTCAGGGAGAGATCACATGAGTAATTAGCATATGCCCCCCCCCCCAGGAGTGCCTCATTAGCATTCTTCACTGCTACAGGGGCCAGTCTTTCACTTCATTGTATGTCTTTATGTTGGAAGACCATGCAGCACTGTTTAGGAGTCCTTTTTGAGTACCATAAACCTAATGTGATGTGTAAATAGTCATGTACACATCAAGGTAGGTTTATGAATCCAGGCCTTTAAGTTCAAAGTTAACAAATTAGTAGTTCCCCAATAATCTCTGAAGACAGATGCTTGCAAGAATATATAAGCCCTCTCTGTGAATGATGTATGCATTCCTACCCCTCCAAAAATGATAGTTACCTAATATATAACCCTCTGCTGTTAGTTTAGGAAGAAAGTAAAACACTAATGGCCAGAGGCATATAATATACAAGGAAGGGTCTGAGAGAAGAAGTCAAAGTACATGACAAAACCTCCACAAAGACAGGAAATATATGCAGACTCCACACCAAAGGAATTATTAGATTGCCACACTATGTGATGTAGCACTCTGCCAGTGATCCATTACCATAACACACATCCTGCCCAGACCACCGCAGATAGCAACATACTGATTATAGCTCTGATATTAAACTGTGATGGAAAGTAAAAACATTATGGCCAACTTGTATATACAGCGAAAAAAAAGTGAAAAGACCAATGGTTAGACCACAGCTGAAGATAAAAATGGAATAATCCACGTCAGGAAATAAATCACTTGCAGCTTCACAGTAGTGCCCTTTATAAAACCAAAAGTTGTAACTGAGATGTAGTAGTCAAGGTAGGAAACGGTTCACTTGCAGTTTCACACTACTTTATTAAACAAGAGTAAGCGCTTTCGCGACCTAAGTCAGCTGATCGCTTCTTCAGACTCATAAAAACAGTTAAAACATTGGTATTTACAATATGGTTCAATATATAGTAAGAAAGACATAAATGAAAGCTCTAAATATACCATTGAAAATAGGGATGGGAGATGTAAACCGCTCTTCTCAAATACTATAGAAAATGTTAAAAGCAAGGAAGGTCATGATTTTAAAGTTAGATCCCCTATAACTTATTCAAGTGACATCAGAAGGTTCTGTAATATTTTTGAGAAGAATTGGAATGTTTTATTGTCGGATCCTGACTTGAGAGAATTGTTAGAAGATAGAC
Source organism: Protopterus annectens (assembly GCF_019279795.1). Taxonomy (NCBI): domain Eukaryota; kingdom Metazoa; phylum Chordata; order Ceratodontiformes; family Protopteridae; genus Protopterus; species Protopterus annectens. Next base: position 1,634,054,898 of record NC_056728.1, on the reverse strand, counting down.
CCAGCTTTTCTTTTAGAAATAAGAGGTCCTTAAAAAGGCAACTCTGTTATAAATCCAGAAACAATGAAAGAATGATCCTATCTGATAGGCAGGGGCCTTTTCCTTGCAGAAATTGTACAGCATGTGACTATTTATATAATAAATCTACATATAAACATCCTACACTAGGATTTATAATTGATATATATTTTTATGCTGACTGCAGAACACAAAATTTGGTTATTTCAGCTTCTGCACTGTCTGTCATGCCTTTTATATAGGCAAAACCAATAGGTGTCTAAAGGAACGTATCCTTGAACACCTTAGAGATATAAGAAATAAAAAAGACATAACTGCTTTAGCAAAACATGTGGAAGAAGAAGATAGGAAACATATTTTTAATTTCACGGTTTTAGAAATAATAAATAAAAGTAAGAGGGGTGGTGATATAAGGAATAAGGTAGAGGAAGCAGAACAAAGATGGATTTTATTACTTCAGGCAGATAGGTCTCCTGGATTGAACAATGCTGTTTCCTTTAAACCTTTTTTAAAATCCAGACCACTAAGACATTAAGTAATATGGATTATTACATAAAATGTGTCTGTTATATGTATATTTTATTTCATCTTATGCATAATATAAGGCAAATTAATGTACTGATGTATGCAATTTTAATTAGTCTATGTCATAGTTCTATATGTGTTTTCATTGGTTGAACCATATTTTAAATACCAATGTTTTAACTGTTTTTATGAGTCTGAAGAAGCGATCAGCTGACTTAGATCGCGAAAGCGCTTACGCTTGTTTAATAAAGTGGTGTGAAACTGCAAGTGAACCATTTCCTACCTTGACTACTACATCTCAGTTACAACTTTAGGTTTTATAAAGGGCACTACTGTGAAGCTGCAAGTGATTTATTTCCTGACGTGGATTATTCCATTTTTATCTTCAGCTGTGGTCTAACCATTGGTCTTTTCATTTTTTTTCGCTTGAGGTGTATACCAGGTGTTTATCCAGCTTTTGTTTTCTTTCACGTGTTGTATATACAGCAACCACTCCCTACCACACACAGTCATTTTTATCACAGAGTATACCTTTACCTATCAATTACAGCCATTGTATTGACTGTGTACACCTAAAATATCTGATTGTGATAAAAACAAACTGCAGTATTCCAGCTGGCTTTACACAAATTCTCACTACTTATGTAAAGCCAAAGAACCCTTATACCATGCTATTAATGCCAGCTTTACTGGCTATATACATCTCAGATATCAAAATGTAATAAAATAAGTTAGTCACACACACACACACACACACACACACACACACACACACACACACGCGCGCACGTGCAGTAGTGATCGTACATCTCAAATGTTTAATTATGATCAAATTGTGACTGCCCCTCTTTCCTCTGAGCCAGTAATCAAGGATCCTGAATCCTAGCCACTGACAATGGTAAGAGGCAATCACTAAAAACAAAACAGGAATGGATTTACACAGCATTTCAAATGCAGCTCTCTGCATCAAGCACTATTCCCCTCAAGAGCACGCAAGGAACACGTTCCACTGGGACTGGAATCTTTGTCTCCCCAGATCCCAAACAAGACTCATTTTGGAGTCCCAATTTGAACTATCTGATGCACACACTTGTATATCTGATTACACACACACACACACACACACACACACACACACACACACACACACACACACACACACACACACACTTGAGAAGGGCTGACACAGATTCACCAGCTGTGTCCCCTCTCTCCAGACTACAAGGTAGATTGCTGCCACCAGTCAGATACTCTAAGGCTCTTACAAAGGGTAACCATTTACAGTACAGTGTCAATTATCTGAACTATTTGGGACCAAGAGTAGTTCGGATAATCAAACTGTTCAGATAATCAAACATACATTGAACTGGAGAAAAACTTCTAAAATCTTGTTTTTTTCTGCACTCGGGGAATACACTTTTCAACCATTCACTAAGTCCAGTGGACAATAAAGAATATTTTTCATACTCAAGCAGGCTACAAGTTCAAAAACATGCACAAGCTAATACGTATAATGTTTACATAGTCATACTTTATGATTTTTCTTATCCAAAACCTTTGGAAGACTTGTTCGGATAACTGACATTTTATATAATTGATGTTCAGATAATTGACTCTCTATTGTATACTATGTCAAATTAATACTGATATAAATGGTAGAGTGTGACCGAAGTAGTAATCAGAGTGGCCACAGTGTCACTAAAATAAGCACAAGTGCCCTCAATATATTTAAAGTATTCTATAACAGACCAGCCACAATGAAAAGGTATAAAAGTATGTAATAATGGATAATAAAATAGAAAACAGGAGAATACATATTTAGTTGCAATAAACATCACAGTTTTCAGTCACAGGAAATGTAAACTAATATAGTTGGATAGAATCTCACAGATGCAGAAAAAGAGATACTGCTAAACTAATCTCACTCTATTTTTCCTAACTGAACTAAAGAGAAGCTGTCCCTAGTTAACTCATTTAGTATCACAAGGCAAGATGTACTGCTGAGATGCTCACTTCTACAAGGCAAGATGAGATACTATACACTTACACTGAACTGTACAACTACAACTGAACAACTACTGAACTGTGATAACTGTCATACATCTTTTGTATCAGATTCCAAAGAAAAAACTAAAGCAAACAACAAACTGCTGCTGCCAGAGTTCTGACCTTCAGCTGGTTATAGAATGACATCACATTTAGTCACCTAACTCTGGCAAAATACACATTCAGAACTCTGTTAAGATTCTGTTGCAGCATTTTTATCATAAGCAACTTTTACAAATACATTTGTAATACAAGCATCTGTACAAATCAATGTGACAGTCAAATGACACAAGACTATTTATAAAACTTCAGCCAGCCATGCTGGCATATGCCACACATGCACTGTCCCACTTCTCCTGGTACAGCTAGCAATACCTCACAATGTCACACAAATTAGTGAATAAATACATTAATAACTGCCACACAGGAATTTATCTTCCCCTACTGTCAAAATATAGTGTGCAACCCAGTGAACCCCCAAATGTCTCAACCTCTTAGCTCAAGAATCAAAGAGAAATCTAAAATATAATGGTGGAGAAGATATCAAAATAAGGGACAGCTACTGCCTTCATATACTAAGAAAGATACTTGAATAACAGGATTTGCATTAACCCAATTTTTGAAAGCTATTAAGTCTGACACACATACGTCTGACATTCTTTAGTGACTGCAATACTCATTGATTCACTCAGGCATTTTGCAAAAATCAGGGACATTTGAGAGTTTATATGTCCCTACACACACACACACACACACACACACACACACACACACACACACACACACACACACACACACACACACACACATGGATGAGACTGTCAATTACAGACTCTTGTATGACTGTGACTGTACACTCCAGATACTTGTGATTGTTTTAAGTCAATGAATGAATAAATAACTGCCACACAGGAATTTATCTTCTCAGCTCACTGCTGCTAGAGTACAGTATAAAGGCCACTGGAATCTCACCCCCACTGCCATATCTCTCAACCTTTTAGCTCAAAAATAAAGGAAAAGGCTAAAAATAATGATGGACAAAGTACCAGAAGCAGGGATAGCTACTGCCTTTATGTTCACTGTTAATAATCCAAACTCAAAGCCTCATCTGAGACTTTATTAGTGGACATGTAAAAACCTTGCTTACAAAATAATTATATAAAACTCTTTTAAAGGTTTCTAAATGTTTGACCACAGTTATTTGTAATGGTAGGCTATTTGATAGAGAACCTGCCTTGTTATGGAAAGAGCTAATCCTCAGACAAGTTCTAACTTTAAGAGGATTTCTGTCTATACACACTGAGCAGAGTGGAGGAGGGGCATTGACTACAACTCTGATCTGAGATATATAGGTATCCTGTTTTTTTTGGATTATTTATGCTGGTTATTGCTTCTAGCAATTTATATATAGCACTTTTTATTGCCTGCTGCATACTTTTTACTGTATTCTATTGCTATTAACTAATCTGCACGGGTAACTGATTTGTTTGCAGTTAAAAGCATTCTGTAGAGTCTCTATGCTCCTCTATCTGTTTACAAACTTTCATTTTGTGGCTCACTGCTGTCATAAAGATTTCTGTAGGGTTAAAAGTGTAGGTTAATAGCTTTAGTATGCCCCACCCTCCCTCTCTGTTGTTGTATTGTTGTTATACTTCTTGGCTTTGCAGTTGCCCGCCCCTACTTTAAATTTAATGTGGGACACTCCTCCCAGTCTAGTGTCATTAGCTCATTCTACATAATACAGAAAGAATATCTGAGAAGGCCTTCTGTTCCTCCTTTCTCCCTTTCTTAAAAAAAAAAAATTGCCTAAAATCTCCTTGTGCTCTGACTGTGCTTCTCAAACATTTTGGGAGTATAGAATATATTTTAGTGCATTTATTAAAACTGTATTTGCCTTATTATTGCTACACATCACCCAGAATGATGCCGCAGTACAAGGACAAAATGATTGACTTCAACAATTGGCTAAGCTTCTGGTGCCATTTTAAAGGGATCCAGTATCTGTCTGCCTGGGATGACATGGTCGACAGACCACGATGCTTTGCCCCTGGAACGGAACACCAAAGGTGGAGGTGTGTCCATATTCATTAAGGCTATCCACATCTCTAGGCTAGTTGCTCAGCATAATGCAGCTGAGGTTATCCAAGTGCAACTAACTCTGGGCAAAACTGCAATCCAAATTGTAGCTTGCTACAGATCACCCAACCTGCCCCAGGATTCCCACTCCTCTTTTCTTGATGTACTTGGAAATATTAGGGTTCAACCAAACAACCTAATAATGGGAGATTTCAACTACCCCACCATTAACTGGCAAAACTACTCATGTACCAACTCCTTCGCTCAATGCTTTCTGGAATTCATAAACTCCAGTGCCCTGGATCAACTCATCCACACCCCACCAGGGGCAACAATATCGTAGATCTAGTCATTACCAACATGAGTGACTGGTGTTCCACACCTGAAGTCGATGCCTCATTGGTCCGATCCGACCATAAGCTAATTACCCTAGATATCCACATCCTGCCCCCACCCCCATTAAGGAAACAATGGTAAAAAAATTTTCCAAAGCCAACTTCATGCTTCTTAAGACAGAAGTGGTGAACCTCAGGACACCCATGCAGATGGACAATACAGTTATGACTACTGAATCCTACACAATTGCCCTTTATAAGCAATTACATGAGTGCATGGATCATGCTATCCCAAACAGAACCAAGACGCTATCCTCCAAAAAAAGGAAGCCAATCTGGTGGTCCCCTGCCATAAACAAACTGTACAACAGAAGGAAGAAACTGTTGCAAAAGAGAGTAAAATCCCATGAGTAGAGGAGCTCCCTGGTCAGTCTCAGTAAGAAGCTGCGATCCCTGATAAAATCCTCCAAAGCTAGTTCCGAAAACAAAATCGCCACTGATTCTAAAGACAACCACAAAGCATTCTATAGCTATGTCAAGAATCTCAATGGCAACACTCAGATCTGCTCTGAGTTACAGCACAATGGCACTAAATATACAGAACCAACTGATATTGCCAACATCCTGGCAGATAGGTTCAGTGCTAACTTTACCCACCTCTCACCCCCTAAAGAGCCCATCTCTATGCTGGAAGAATGCAAAGTTCCTGTAATCATGGCTGCACAGGTAAAAACCACACTCTCCAAAACCAAGAACACAGCATCCATGGGACCAGACAACATCCCAGGCTGCATTCTACATGAACTACAGAACGAACTGGCACCCCACCTAAGTACCATGTTCAATCATAGCCTCACCTCAGGCTTTGTGCCTGCTGAATGGCACACAGTGACGGTTATCCCACTCCACAAGGGGGGAGCCACCACAGACCCCGGGAACTACCACCCCATTAGCCTGACGAGCCTGGTCTGCAAGACCATGGGATGTATCATCATGGAACTTATAAACAAAGACATTGGTAATCTCCAAACTCTGGACCCTACCCAGTTTGGGTTTGTAAAAGGCAGATCATGTCTCCTAAACCTGACAGACTTCTTTGAAGCAGTCACCAAAGCCGTAGACAAGGGTAAGGTGGTTCACACAGCCTATCTAGATCTTGCCAAGGCTTTCAACACCATCCCCCACTCTGGAATTATAGATAAACTCAATAAACTAGGTATAAAGCCCTATGTCACAAGATGGGTTGTCAACTGGCTCACTGACAGAACTTACACTGTGAAAGTAGCAGACTCCAAATCTGACTTCAGACCAGTGACAAGTGGAGTACCACAGGGTTCAGTCCTGAGTTCTCTCCTGTTTGGTATCTACTTCTTTGGTTCAAGGCTCCAGAGAGCACCCCTGCAATACCAGGCTACAACTCTTACCACACTTTTCGGCCACCAAACCAGGACCGAAACACTAAAGGTGGAGGAGTGTCAATATTCACCAAGGATATTCACACCACCAGGCTAGTTGGCCAACACAATGTGTCTGAAATTCTCCAAGTGCAACTAACACTAGGTAAGACTGCAATCCAAATTGTAGCTTGCTACAGATCCCCCACCATACCCCAAGATTCTCACTACACCTTTCTAAACATACTGGAAAATATTATGATAGAACCAAACACCCTAATACTGGGTGATTTTAACTACCCTGCCATTCACTGGGAAAACTACTCATGTCCCAACACCTTTCTGCAACGGTTCTTGGAATTCATAAATTCCAACGCCCTGGATCAACTAATCCATAGTCCCACCAGGGGCTCCAATATCCTAGACCTGGTCATTACCAACATGGGAAATCAATGCTCCATACCTATGGTCACCCCCTCGTTAGTCAGGTCTGACCATAAGCTAATCACCCTTAACATCCACATCACACCCCACCCCCAGTAAAGAATCCACCATAAAAACTTCTCCAAAGCCAACTTCATGCTACTCAAGTCAGAAGTGACAAACTTCATGACACCCATGCAGACGGAACTCAAAGTTCAACTGCTGAATCCTACACTAAGGCACTGTCTGAGCACATCCACTCATGCATGAATCGTGCCATCCCAAATAGAACCAAAATGCTCTCATCCAAAAAGGAAGCCAATCTGGTGGTCCCCTGCTATAAACAAACTTTACAACAAAGGAAGAAACTTTTGCAGAAAAGAGGAAAATCCCAGGATGCAAAAACTCCCTTACTAGCCTCAGTAAGAAACTGAGATGCCTCATAAAATCCTCCAAAGCTAGTTACGAAAATAAAATTGCCAAAGATTCCAAAGGCAACCACAAAGCATTCTATAACTATGTCAAGAATCTAAATGGCAATGCTCAGATCTGCTCTGAGCTAAAACGGAATGGCATTAAATATACTGATCCGAAGGATATTGCCAGTATCCTGGCAGATCGATTCAGTGCCAACTTCACCCCCCTCTCACCCCCTAAATGGCCCATCTCAATACCGGAAGATTGCCAAATTCCAGTAATAATGGCCACACAGGTACAAAACACACTCTATAAAGCCAAGAATACAGCATCCATGGGACCAGATGACATCCCGGGCTGTGTACTACATGAACTACAATATGAACTGGCACCTCACCTAAGTGTCATGTTTAATCATAGCCTCACCTCAGGTTTCGTGCCAACTGAGTGGTGCAGATCTACAGTTATCCCAATCCACAAGGGGGGGATCCACCTTGGATCCCGGAAACTACCGTCCCATCAGTCTGACAAGCCTTATCTGCAAGGCCATGGAGCGGATTATCATGGAACTTATAAAGAAAAAGACATTGGCAGCCTTCAAACACTGGACCCCACCCAGTTTGGGTTTGTGAAGGGACGATCTTGTCTCCTGAACCTGATTGACTTCTTTGAATCAGTCTCCAGAGCCATGGACAAGGGTAAGTTGGTCCACACAGCCTATCTAGACCTTGCCAAGGCCTTTGACACCATCCCCCACTCTGGAATCATAGATAAACTTACTAAGTTGGGCATTAATCCCTATGTCACCCAATGGGTTGCTAAATGGCTTACTGATAGAACCCACACTGTAAAAGTAGCCGACTCCAAATCCATCTCCAGACAAGTGACAAGTGGAGTACCTCAGGGTTCAGTCCTGGGGCCGCTCTTGTTTGGCATCTACTTCTCTGAAATACAGGGACTCTGGCTAACAAAGTTTGCAGATGACTGCAAACTGGGAGCCATTATTAAATCCCCAAATGATGTGGATACTCTACAAAAGGGCCTTACAGAAACAGATGCTTGGTGCCAGAGCCATGGGCTCAAGCTCAATGCCAAGAAATGTATTGTTATCCCCTTTGGGAAAAAACATGTATCCATGAATTACCATATAGGTGGCAGTACACTAAACACAGAGAGTGTGATAAGAAACTTAGGGACACAGGTGGACAGTGGTCTCACCTTCGATAACCACATCGCCACAACAGTCAGGAAATCCTTCTATGTGGCACACCTCATCACGAAGGGCTTTTCATCCAGAAAAAAGGAGGCCATTGCCACACTGTACTCATCCCTCATTAGACCCATTATAGAATACAACGCCCCATTTGGTATGTACCTCTCAAGACATTTGCAACAACTGGAAAGGCCTCAGAAATACCTCACTAAAAGAATCATAGACCTAAAGCAGATGCCCTATGCTGACCGCCTTAAAAAACTCCAGCTATACTCTGTCACATATCATCTACTCAGAGGCGATCTCTGTTTAACATACAAGGCCATGTCAAACCCAGAGCTGTTGGACATGCTACACTTAAAGAAATCCCAATCCCTCAGAGCTACACGCTCCAGGGATCTAAACCTTGTCATCACAATAAACAAAACATGCTGGAGGGATAGGTTCCTGACCCAGAGACTCCCCAGACTCTGGAATAGATTGCCCATACATGTCAAGCAGAGTGCCTCTTTGGACCTCTTCAAGAGGAACCTTGACGATTGGATGGGAGAAAGGAAATTCACCCCAGGGATCACGTCAGTCACCCTGCTAGACAGGGGTCCAGGAAAGTAAATAATGTGGGAAGAAATAGCCAGGGAATTGTTATGGCTAGGCTTGTATAGGCCCTAGGGCTGATAGCCTAGTACCAACCTATGAACCTATGAAGTACAGGCTAACACAGAAGGTCTTTGGCTATTGAAGTTTGTAGATGACTGCAAACTGGGAGCCATAATCGAAACTCCTAATGATGTGGACATCCTACAAAAGGGCCTCACTGAGACAGATGCCTGGTGTCAAAGCCATGGCCTCAAGCTCAATGCCAAAAAGTGCATTGTCATCTCCTTTGGTAAAAACTCTGTACCCATGAACTACAACATAGGCGGTAGTATACTTAACACCGAAAGTGTGATAAGAGACCTTGGGACACAGGTGGACAGTAGTCTCTCCTTTGATAATCACATCGCCACAGTAGTCAGGAACTCCTTCTATGTGGCACACCTCAAAACAAAAGGTTTCTCATCCAGAAAAAAAGAGGTCATTGTTCCCCTCTACTCATCACTCATTAGACCCATTATAGAGAACAATGCCCCTTTTGGTATGTACCTCACAAGACATCTACAACAACTGGAAAGGCTGCAGAAATACCTCACAAAGAGGATTACTGGCCTCAGACAGATGCTCTAAGCAGACCGTCTCAAAAAACTCCAGCTTTACTCCGTCGCATATCGACTACTCAGAGGTGATCTCTGCCTAACATACAAAGCTATGTCAAACCCAGAGATGTTGAAAATGCTCCACTTAAAGAAATCCCAATCCCTCTGAGCTACATGCTCTAGGGACCTAAACCTTGTCACCACAATAAACAGAACATGCAGGAGAAATAGATTCCTGTTCCAGAGACTTCTAATACTCTGGAATAAACAACCTAGCTATATCAAACAAAGCTCCTCATTAGCACTCTTCAAGAAAATGAGAAATAGGAAATTCACCCCGGGGATCACCTCTGTGGCTCTGCTCAACAGTGGCACAGGAAAATAATTTTCTTGGGTGACAAAAGCCAGGGTACCTTTTTGGCTGGGCTTGTATAGGCCCCAGGGCTGATAGCCTAGTACCTACCTATGAACCTATGAACAACTCAAGTGCTCTAGGTTGCACTACATGTGAATTGTTTGTGTGTTTTAGTTGCTTTTCTGTATATATAGACTTCTCTGTATATGTAGACTAGCTAATTATTCTACTATATTACTGCCTCAAACTGTTTTTCAGTTGTGCACTTGCCTAGTTTCATTTAAAAAGTTTTAAATTGCTAATTTTGTAGACTTTTAATTGCATTTACTGTTTAGGACTACACACTCAATTGTGATAGCCTTTTCTGTGTTTATTTGCTGTATTATTGCATTGTTTAGCCTGTTTTAACAAAAAATAATACTATCTTGCTTGCTCATTTCCCACCTTTCCTAGCCAGCATAGTCCAGATCACAGGCTTTGCTTGTCTCAGGACTTTATTTTCTGTGTTCAGAGCTACCCAGATCTTGCTGTGGTAGTGGGTAGTCCTATTGCTTACCAGTGGGAGTGTGAGCATTGCCTATCTAACACTAGAGGAGTGGTTTCCAGCTCTGAAATTGTAATTTTATTAGCCTGTTTGGGCTGATTTCTATCCCTTTCAACTTTCTGGCTTAAAAACGCATGTGTTTGCACATTTTGTGCATCGTGCAGCACTGCAGGGCTACAGTTAAACTATTCCAGGTGCCAAATTTTCCCTTAGAACTAGCTGGTTTCTCAGCAGTAGCACTAAAATCTGAACCCCTGTGACTATCACTTGCTCTAGAACCTGCTGGAAAGCACTAGAAAGTCTGAAACTGGTACAAGCACTCAACTCTCCTTGTCAATAAGGAGAAATTAAGTGTAGGCACTAAACAGCCTATAATAGCAAAGCACCTTGCAAAGGTAAAGGAAAACCGCTCTTCTACTTTATAAAAAAAGCACCTAAACAAGCATGTCCAAGGGTCAGCTTCTGGTGATTTCTCCTGTCCAGCTGGTGAATCTGGACATACTAGAGCAATGTGGCAACTGCCTCATGTACACAGACAACCCTCTCATACCACCCAACACTACAACCTGTGAAAAATGCACTTACACAGCCAAACTGGAAGCAAAGCTGTCTCTGGCCAAGATTGTGCTAGACAGTCAAGAGGAGAAGTTTAACACCTGCATCACACCTCAAGCAACTCATAGCCCTTCAAAACCGAGACCATCAACACCCACACATAGCAACACTAAACCCACATATGCGGAGGCCCTTAACATTAACCTGCCCAAGCAACAAGGACCTCCGAAGCTGAAACGTAAACAAACACCAGTCACAACCCAAGTGACACATAGCTCACACCAGTGTGCCACCCAACAATAGCCCCTAAGGCACGACAATGTACCCAACACTTTAGTCATAGGTGACTCTATAGTCAGGCACACAGATGTCCCACTCACCAGGCTGAACAAGGAGAAAATTACAGTCAGCTGCCTGTCAGGTGCCAGGATCCACCACATAATGCATGCACTCAAGTCACTCCACAACAAGTACAAATACAACTCTGTCATTGTCCATGTTGGAGTGAATGACTTGAGACGTACCTCCCTGGACTACATGAAAAGAGACATGGAAGAGCTCTTGTATCATGTGGCCCTGGCAGATATAACCCTAGCCCTGAGTAGCATCCTGCCTTCACCCAAAATGATACCGCAGTGTAAGGACAAAATGATTGACTTCAACAATTGGCTAAGCTTCTGGTGTCATTCAAAGGGGATGCAGTATCTGTCTGCCTGGGAAGACATGATCAACAAACCACCATGCTTTGCCAGAGATGGTCTGCACCTGTCACCCCTGGGATTCAGGTTACTGGCTAAAGCTCTTGCCACCCCTATAGTGCATTTTTTAAGCAAGGATCAAAGGACAAAACCACCACTGTGACAGATACAAGCATGCAAAATCTGAAGGTAATGCTACTCAATGCTGGAAGTCTAAACCTCAAAATGCAGTCTTTCGAGGCACTCCTAAAAATGTAGAACATCAATATCTGTGCAATAAATGAGACCTGGTTCAAGGCTCCAGAGAGCACCCCTGCAATATCAGGCTACAACTCTTACCACACTTTTCGGCCACCAAACCAAGACCGAAACACTAAAGGTGGAGGACTGTCCATATTCACACCTCCAGGCTAGTTGCCCAACACAATGCATATGAAATTCTCCAGGTGCAACTAACACTAGGTAAGACTGCAATCCAAATTGTAGCTTGCTACAGATCCCCCACCATGCCCCAAGATTCTCACTACACCTTTCTAAATATGCTGGAAAATATTAAGATACAACCAAACACCCTAATACTGGGTGATTTCAACTACCCTGCCATTAACTGGGAAAACTACTTGGGTACCAACACCTTTTCCTAACGGTTCTTGGAATTCATAAATTCCAATGCCCTGGATCAAGTAATCCGTTGTCCCACCAGGGGCTCCAGTATACTAGACCTGGTCATTACCAACATGGGAGATAGATGCTCCACATCAGTGATCACCCCCTCATTGGTCAGGTCTGACCATAAGCAAATCACCCTTGACATCCACATCCCACCCCAACCCCCCAGTAAGGAAACCTCAGTAAAAAACTTCTCCAAAGCCAACTTCATGCTACTCAAGTCAGAAGTGACAAACTTCATGACACCCATGCAGATGGGATCTGAAAGTTCGACTGCTGAATCCTACACTAAGCCACTATACGAGTGCATGAATCGTGCCATCCCAAATAGAACCAAGATGCTCTCCTCCAAAAAAAGGAAGCCAATCTGGTGGTCCCCTGCTATAAACAAACTATACAGCAGAAAGAATAAACTGTTGCAGAAAAGATGAAAATCCCAGGATGCAAAAAGCTCCCTTACCAGCCTCAGTAAGAAGCTGAGAATCCTCATAAAATCCTCAAAAGCTAGTTATGAAAATAAAATTGCCAAAGATTCCAAAGACAACCACAAGGCATTCTATAGTTATGTCAAGAATCTGAATGTAAATGATCAGATCTGCTCTGAGCTACAACAGAATGGCATTAAATATACTGATCCCAAGGATGTTGCCAATATCCTGGCAGATCGATTTCATGCCAACTTCACCCCCCACTCACCCCCTAAAGGACCCTTCTCAATACCAAAAGATTGGCAAACTCAGGTAATCACGGCCACACAGGTAGAAAACGCACTCTTCAAAACTAAGAATACAGTATCCATGGAACCAGATGACATCCTGGGCTGTGTACTATATCAACTACAAAATGAACTGGCACCTCACCTAAGTGTCATGTTTAATCATAGCCTCACCTCAGGCTTTGTGCCCACTGAGTGGCACACAGCTACAGTTATTCCACTCCACAACGGGGGATCCAGCTTGGATCCCTGGAACTACCGTCCCATCAGTCTGACTAGCCTGATCTGCAAGGGCATGGAGCGCATTATCATGGAACTTATAAACAACAACATTGGCAACCTTCAAACACTGGACCCCACCCAGTTTGGGTTCATGAAGAGCCGATCTTGTCTCCTGAACCCGATTGACTTTTTTGAATCAGTCTCCAGAGCTGTGGATGTGGGTAAGGTGGTCTACACAGCCTATCTGGACCTCGCCAAGGCCTTCGACACCATCCACCACTCTGGAATCATAGATAAACTTACTAAGCTGGGCATAAATCCCTATGTCACTCGATGGATTGCCAGCTGGCTTACTGACAGAACCCAGACTGTAAAAGTAGCCGACTCCAAATCCAGCTCCAGACAAGTGACAAGTGGAGTACCTCAGGGTTCAGTCCTGGGACCGCTCTAGTTTGGCATCTACTTCTCTGAAGTTCAGGCCAACACTAAGGGACTCTGGCTAGCAAAGTTCACAGATGACTGCAAACTGGGAGCCATTATTGAATCCCCAAATGATGTGGATATTCTACAAAAGGGCCTTACAGAAACAGATGCTTGATGCCAGAGCCATGGGCTCAAGTTAATGCCAAGAAATGTATAGTTATACCCTTTGGAAAAAAACATGTACCCATGAATTACCACATGGGTGGCAGTACACTAAACATCGAAAGTGTGATGAGGGACTTAAGGACACAGGTGGACAGTGGTCCCACCTTCAATAACCACATCGCCACAACAGTCAGGAAATCCTTCTATGTGGCACACCTCATCACTAAAGGATTTTCATCCAGAAAAAAGGAGGTCATTATCCCACTGTACTCATCCCTCATTAGACCCATTATAGAGTATAACGCCCCATTTGGCATGTACCTCACAAGACATCTGTAACAGCTGGAAAGGCCGCAGAAATACCTCACTAAAAGAATCACAGGCCGAAAGCAGATGCTGTATGCTGACCATCTAAAAAAACTCCAGCTGTACTCTGTGGCATATCGTCTACTCAGAGGTGATCTCTGCTTAACATACAAGGCCATGTCAAACCCTGAGGTGTTGGACATGCTCCACTTAAAGAAGTCCCAATCACTCGGAGCCACATGCTCCAGGGATCTAAACCTTGTCATCACAATGAACAAAACATGCTGGAAGGACAGGTTCCTGACCCAAGACTCTCCATACTCTGGAATAGACTGCCCATACATGTCAAGCAGAGCACCTCCTTGGCCCTCTTCAAAAGGAACTGTGACGATTGGATGGGAGATAGAATATTCACCCCGGGGATCATGTCAGTCGCCCTGCTAGACAGGGGTGCAGGGAAGTAAATATTGTGGAAATAAATATCCAGGGAATTGTTATGGCTAGGCTTATATAGGCCCTAGGGCCAATAGCCTAGTACCAACCTATGAACCTACAAAAGTTTTATAATTGAATTAAAGACCAGAATTCCTTGCTCCAGCATGGTTTGATCAAAAATCAAACACTAATGTAGCTGACAGTGAAACATTTCTTATGCATTTATGGATTAAAATCAAATCACCCCTTATTAGAATATAACTAATGGAGTACAGAGGCAACTCTTATTAGTCTAGCATCATAGGCGTATACTAAGCTAATGACCATTGGGGCCTAGTTTATACACCTAGCCAAGTATCCCAGTTGTATCCTGCACATTTATGTGCCTTGGAATTTATTTTAAGGAGTATATGTAAGTTAGGCACGAATTGCAGGCTACCTCTGTCCATTACAGACATGGGTGCTAGGCCTGAGGTGTAGTTCTGATTTCCTATTCACTGGTCAAAGTTTTTCTTGACTAGGGTTAGGAAACAGCTCTGTCTCCAAGAGATGGGAAGTCTGTTCCAGATAAGGGGGATTTTCTGAGGCAATACCTGTCTCTCCTTGGTGTCTTATTTATGTTGCAAACAAAGTTTAAATTCCTAAATTGGGTAACTCTGATGCTACCCATTTTGTGGATATGCAAAAAGTCCATCTGAGTGGGATCCAAGGATTGCTTCTATGCCAGATGTAGATCGCCTCTCATCAGTCTGTAGTAAACAAAGTATAGAGATAGGGCTTTGAGCCCATCTGCAGAAGACATGTTATTTACACCCTCTATTCTTCTTCTAAGAAGCCTTCTTGGACATTCCAGCTGTTGCATCTGCCTGGTAGGGGATTCTGTAACTGCTCCTTGTTTACAATTATCTGCAAGCTTGGTCAGCCATGGGCCCTTGACATTGGCCTTGACCTCTGAAAAGTAGATGCAAAAAAGGAGCAAACCCAGCACAGAGCCATGAGGGACTTCACTAATGACTGGCCTCTTTTTGGAGGTGGCCTCCCCTTTCTTAACTTCCTGGGTCCTATCTCAGAGTCATCTTGTTAGCCAGAGTGTAACGTATGGGTTTTTGGCTATATCCATGAACAGATTCAGAACATGGTTAAGTGGGGCTTTAGGAAGGGTAATGGATCAGCCCCCACCCCGGCAGCACCCCCCAACCATTCAAGTGTCCCATTACTTAGCTATTTCTCCCCAGTTATCATAAACACTGTTCAAACTGTCAGTGTGCATAATATTTTTTTCTTTACTTCTACAATGATTGGGGATATTTAAAACTTTTATTTGAAATTTTATAGTGCACACACCAATAGCCGTTTGCTAGACAAAACAATAAAGTCTCACAGTGAAAACAGACTTAGCATGAACAGTAAGCTTCTCTGCTCTTGAACCTTACATTCATCAGAAAGGCATTGAAGCCCACATTCAAAGAAAATGCATCTGGCCAGTGGTGAATTAAGTTTACCCATTGGCTGTTTTCAAACCATAGTCCCCTTGCACAAAATTTTTGGACCATGCATGCATGCATGTGTTCTTTGCTGCACCATCATGATATAATACAGCAACATTTGTTGGATTGTGTTTTAAATTTATAGTTTAACATTTTTCCAGTAAGCAAGGAAACAAAATGTATGAATCAATAAGGTGTTTGCTGCCCTTAACGAATAAACTGCTCATGTTACATTAAAAAAATTGCCAAGCTGGTAATATTGCAATAGGGAATGGCTGTCAAACCAGCAACTTGTTCATAGCTACTAGGCATCTTATCCAAAGAAGGATACACTCAGGAGTGCAGCACCCCCCATCCATCTTAAAGGGCATTGCAATATCAGCACTCCAGCCTTTTGCACCAAAGGTAAGTATTCTACCTGTTGTATTACTATCACTGCTTTTAAAATGCATAGTGCAAACACTGAAGATGGCCATTTGCCACACAAAACAGTTACACAATGAAAGCAGACAGCATACACAACAGTAACTCTCTCTTCCCTTGAAACATAGCTACATAGACAGCTATGTTCCCAAGGTTTAGGGGAGGCTTGAAATTTTGACAGGTTATCACTTAGTAATAGGATATTTGCGTTAGAATATATCAGATGTCTGAACGTTCACACATTGAAAACATCCAAACAAAAATGAATTATTCATTTTCCTGGGCTCATAAACTTTCCCATTTCTTGGCCAGCGCTGCCATAAGTATAGGCATCATTTTTGCCCATTTTATATATATTCTTCCTCTGTTTGCTAATGCCTCACAGAGAAATACTACAGTCCTTCAAGCCATTTGTAATAACGTGATAGTTCATAGCTACCCCACCCAACTAGTACACCACTGCTTAATACCTCAGAAAGGCCAAATGGCTGTGTGCAAGACAGAGAGCAGACCTTCATCTTGGCTCACATATATTTACATTTCTTCATCAGGACAGTCCATCTCCACCCATTTCCAAGCAAACAATATGCACATACCCCTTGGAAGCCAATCCAATCCAATCCTGGCACAGTCTCCACACCCCAAAAACTTCACAGATCACAGCTTCTCTTTTTATATTCCCAAACTCTAGCAGAGATTCCCCCAAAGCTTCAACAACCTTACTAACTATGCTAGCTTCAATTCCCTCTACAAGAACTTAACTTTCAAATACAGCATATGCAAATCTAACACTGTAGGTTAAATACATGACTCATTAATTCAATTTCATCTTTCCACCTCTAAGTATAATCCCCTCACTAAAGCACTCCATCCATCTCAGTGTACTTGCCTCTGTGCAAAATCATCTCTTCTTTTCACTGCAGCTCACTCTGTAGCTCTTTCCCCCCTTGAATTTAACCTTTTTATGTAAGTGCATGATCTTTTGCTAAATATTATTAGAGCAATTCTTGTAAGTTTATTATGATAAATGTTTGAAATCTTACTCCTGTAACTGACTGGCTTATTCTATTTGTTACCTGTGTTATGCAACCCAGACTGGGCTTACAATTGTTCATATCTGATCAGCGTTCTACCCCAATAAACAAGCATTGATAAATAAATATAGTATTCATGGTCCGGTTTAATTTCTACTAACATCAGTATTTAATGGTATGCGATTCATGTAAGAATAAAACAGTAAAGAGTATGATACTCAACTTAATGCATAGGCAACAAGGAAAACAGATTAAATGATCCTTTGTCACAGCACAGTCAAACCTACCCTGATAAGAAATGTTCTATTTACTATTAATGGGTAACAACGTGCTCTTACAATAGGAAAGCTCATTACTTGAGTATAGCATTGATTACCCACTTACTTTAATTCAGGGCTGTGGGGATGTAGCAGATGGTCCTCAAATGAAGGCACTAATTAGAGAAGTCTGAGCCATTATGTCCATCAGTTCAAGACCTAAATGCATGTGCACACACACACACACACACACACACACACACACACACACACACACACACACACACATCAACTCAAAAATGCATAAATACCTCCAGACAAACTGTCGGATCATGCCATTTGGATGTAGGAGTAAATTGGACCACTAGTGGAAGTCACATGAACACAGGGAGGAATCATACTGAAAAATGGGCTAAAATCAAATAGACATACTTGTAATCATAAAAAAATAAATACTTTTGAATCTAATGGGGAAACCAGGAGACTATATTCCAATTTAGGGAACAGGACATATTTTTCTTTCCAAAAGGCATAATTGTCTTTATGAAGAAACTGTAGTAACTTTTTCAAATCTTAAATTACTATAGGTCATCTGAACAGCTGCAAGATTCTTCAGATTTTTTTTCTCCTTTTCTGGTTAATTTTCCTTTTCTAAAATTCTTCTTTGCTGGTAATTGGCCAGTAATTGAATTTACCCAGACTGACAGCTTTTGCTGTTTTTTTCCCAAACAGTTTCAGTTTTCATACTGGGAGAGCTCTAATCAACCTGTTAATCAGTGTGCAGTCATCTTGGAAGTCACCACAGCCCTGTTTCTTACAAACTTCTCCATGGGGATCTGTTTCCTACCTTTCAAACCATGAAAGATCCAACTCTAACCTTCTATTCCTTCACAGAATAAATGGTACCTCAAATATTTAAGTTGTACAAACTGATCACTTAGTGATTACTTATGAACTTATGCTCCTTATTGTTCACACAAAAAAACACTGGAAGCCTTCAATCTGCAGGATTTATTTATTCAGGTCCCATCCCATTCATTTGCTTCCTGACCCCCCCCCCCCTTTGGTTTGAAGTCACCTGCCACCACTGCTGACATGCCACAATATATGAAACTTAAAAATAAAAACTGCTTCTTTATATTATAAAATATGTTTTAATGTTCTGCCACCCTTACCTGCTGTGTATACTGTTGAAAATATGCATTTCAGTTCCAAAAGGATTTGAAGAACTGGACTGTGTAGTGGTACAGCGGTAACGTTGTCACCTCACAGCAAGAAGTTGTCTGGTTCTATTCTTGGCTGGAGTGCCTTCTGTGCGGAGTCTGCATGTCCTACCTGTGTTTGTGTGGGTTTCCTCTGGGTGCTCTGGTTTCCTCCCACATTTAAAGACATGCATCTGGAGTGTTTCTCCCTGGGCCTCTGCTGAAAATTGGCTTCATTCCATGTCAGACTTTCCTGGTTAACAAATAAAATAAAAATAATGTCATTCAGCATAATGTGTAGCAACAGGCTGTTATTGTTTTTTGTTTAAAATAAATATAATATGTTCCTCAATATGAATCTTACATTTTCTTTTTGTTTCATTATAAGATCTTGTAGTGTGTACTAATGAGATCCGTACTTGGGTTCTGACACACGCACACACACACATTTTGATACCACAAAACACATCCTCATACTTAAGGAAGGAATCGTTTGGAAAACACACCAAGTTATACCATAAGGAAAACCAGTCTTGTAATCTTTTTTTCATCAAACTATAACTGCTGCAATTCATGCAGCTTGATTTATGCATTACATCTTGGTATAACCACTATGTTCTAATAGTCTGTCCAAGATATAACTTACATATTTTTCATTTGTCATTGGATTACATTACCAGCTAGCAACTTGAGATGAAGCTGAGAGCAGTCTGGGCAACCTGCCATTTAAAAAGGAGTTGTGAAACCTTCTATTTCGTACCAGAAAAAGTAGGTCATATGATCATGGCAAATACTGCTGTAAACCCACAGACAAATTATGTAATTTGTATGAGTAATGAAATAAAATAAAATGATAAATATAAAACAGCTTGTCATGAAAAGTATATCTTCTAGAATACTTAGCCACTCTGGTTTCCCATGCAAATAAAAGGCTTTGGTAAATCACTAGCGATCAGTCCTCCCAACTGTCCCGAATTGCTCGGTTTTTACCGAGTTTTGGGGTCCCAATGAAGGAGTGCCACGATTCCCGAGTGGCACCCCTTCATTTCCGATTTTTAAATCTATTTATTTAGATTTCGCGCTTTCAGAGCTGACGTCATCATGTGCGCGATGACGTCAGCTACGTTAACCTGTCGAATTAAGCTCAGATGTATGCGAGCGTCCGTTTGA
This sequence comes from Protopterus annectens, assembly GCF_019279795.1. Classification (NCBI taxonomy): domain Eukaryota; kingdom Metazoa; phylum Chordata; order Ceratodontiformes; family Protopteridae; genus Protopterus; species Protopterus annectens. The sequence continues at coordinate 1,634,034,598 of NC_056728.1, read as the reverse complement.
ATACTGGAGTTGCCGTTTTGCCGGGCAGAGTCTACTTTTCAGCTATGCCATTTTGAATATTGGAGTTGCCATTATGATTCTGCCGTTTCCACTTTCCAAGCAGATTTGCTTTTGTTTGAATACTTGGGGACTGCTGCAATCCATAACTGCACAGTGATTAGGAGTTCTGATGACAGGTACCCTTTTGCTTAAGGTTTCACTATGTGTGTGTGTGTGTGTGTGTGTGTGTGTGTGTGTGTGTGTGTGTGTGTGTGTGTGTGTGTGTGTGTGTGTGTGCGCATGTACTCTATCCTGAGACGGTCTATTTACTAATTATATAAAAATATTACCTTTACGTGCATGTACTTTTCTTACTACGTTGAAGTATAGTTGCATTTGAAAGGGTTCTCTCTCTGTCAGTCATCTGATATCCTTAGTGGCATTACTTTCTCATTTAACCATCTAACTAGTACCTTTTACCTCTGCTATATATAACGAGTGAGCACTTTTTGTGTTGAAAGTGTTTGAAGAAACTTTTGTGAGTACAATCTCCTTTCTTGAAGGTGAAGATTGGCATCTCTTGTATATACAATCAGATTATATATGTTAAAAAATATAGGTGTTGCAGAATCAAACAGCGTGTATTTATTGTTTGGGAAGCTATTCATTTGGCATTCATTTCTTCTGTGAATTGAGAATTTTTGCATAAATACAAACATTTATTTTAAATATCTATTCCCAGTCAAATTATATTTAAGCTTTCTGGTGTCTCCCTTGGCTTCAATACTATGGCTGTTGCTGAGCAGACATATTTAGTGCTTACCAACTGACAATTATGAACCATAAGGCAGGTTTCTTATCACTTAAAAAGAGGGCTAGCTGGTAATTTATTTTGTCATGATCAGGCCTTTCAGTGTACTGTTTTAATTTGCCACCCTATAATAGTGTTGCCTACTTTCTGAAAAGAGTACTTTTAACAGACTGTTTTATTCCTCATTTCATCTTTTTCAAACTGGTAAACATTCAGCAGGAGAAGAGCAGGTGTGTGAAATGCTGGTGTTTTGTGATTTTCCTACTCAGAATTATGACATAAACAATGTTGGGAATGTTACTCTTGTGAAAACATGTAAACTATTAAGTTTGTTCAGAACTATGATGTGAAGAACAGCAGTTTGTCTGTCAGAATATGGTAATCAGTTTGTTAAGACATCGCTCTGTTTCTTAAATTAAACATGGTGTGAGAAGGTTATTGTAATGTGGGGCTACAGCAGTTTCATAAAAGCACCCATATGACATCTAACAGTTGTTTAAATCAGTAATTCCTTATTAGGAAGAATGAAGATAAATACAAAAATAAATATGGCACTAGGTGATAACTGGAAATAGATTTTAGCCACACAACCCTTTACAGTTATACATAATCATGAGATGAACTTGTAGCAATCAGTTTAATAAAATGGATTTTCAAACCTGATCTGTTCTAGAACTCTGTCCCCAACCTCCCTACCACAGCTGGTATAATTCCAAATGTTAGATAATAATTATGTCATATTAATTTTTCATAAAGATATGAAAACCAGACCTTACAAGGGGCTGACAATTAGGGCTAAGTAAGTCATGCAAGATTAAATTTCACTGTACATTTTGTACTTTCTAAAGCAATTTCCTGGAAACAGCTTGCAGTGTGACATGCGCAATGACAAGAAATTCTGGGTCAAATGCTAATATGAAAAATAAAAACCCTGTAAAGCTCAGAAATGCAAGTTTTTATCACTAGGTTTGACAGTTGTTAAGGAATCGTGCTAACAAGGGAGCTCGCAGGATTTTTTGCAGGGGGGTGCAAACCCAGAGCCCCACCCACATAGCTCTCCCTGCCCCCTGCCAACACAGCCCCGCCCAAGTCCACCACCCCAAGCCCCGCCCACACAGCCATTCCAGTGTCCCATTACTTGGCTATTTCTCCCCATTTGCCGTAGACACTGTTCAAATCTCTGTGTGCATACTGTTTTATGCTTTAGTTCTGCAATGATTACAGGCAGTTGGATTTAATTTACAACTTTTATTTCAAACATTATAGCCCAAACACTGATAGACATTTACTAAACTTAAACAAAGCAATAGTCTTACAATGAAAACAGACTTGGCATTAAAGCTTCTCTACTTTTGAAACTCACATTCAATGAAACAGCATTGAAACCCACATTCAAAGAAAATGCATCTGGCCAGTGGCAGGTTATTTACCTTTGAACTGTTTTCAAGCAATAGGCTCCTTGCACACTGTTAGGGCCATGCAAAAGTTATTTGATTTACCTGATTGTATTAATTATAATATATAATATAATTGAATTATATCCCTTGTATTATAATATATAATATATAATTGAATTATATCCCTTGTATTATACAGCAACACTTGAGTGTGTTTTAAACTTATAGTTTTGAACATTTTTCCAGTAAGCAATGAAACAAAACATACAAACCAATAATGACAAACTGTCCAATTCAAAATCATAAAAGGCCACTCATTATAATCCACCAGTATCAGTCAATACACACAATCTCTGCCAAAGTAAAAGTAATCTGAATAATTCCACATTAAAGATATTTGAAACTAACGGAGAGGTTGTTGCTAGAAAACAACTGTATATTTCAGTGTTTCATCTACAAATTCAGTGCCTGCTGCCGTCAAAGAATAAATTGCCTATGTTAAATTAAAAAAATGGTAAGCTGGTATATTGCAATAGAAAATGGATGGCAAGCTGAAAAACAGGTTTTAGTTATTAGGCATCTCATCCAAAGGAGGACATCCTCAGGACTGCAGCATACAAATGTACATGCTGTAGGAATAGAACCTCAAGCCTCTACATTAAGATGCAAGTATTCTACTTGTGGTGCTACTAACATAGCTTTAAAACTTTGTACCACAATAGAGATACCATTTGCTAAACAAAACAGTTGCACATTGTAAATAGACTTGGCATGAGCAGCAGTAAACTTTGCTTCCTTAAAACTCACAGTTCCTTGAAAATGCACTTGAAAATAAATTCCACCTACTAACTCTAACTTGGGCATTTCACTGTCTCTCTCTCTCTCTCTCACACACACAAACATACCACACCCCTCAAGGCCTCAACCTTAGTGCAAGAAATCTGGACAAAGCCTAAAATAAATAGGGACAGATTATAAATATGGCTCTCATAAACTTAGAAAATTGCAAGAGTAACAGGATTTGTGTTAGTATGCATTTTTCTAAATGATATGACGTCTAAAACTGAAATGTCTCTCATTATTTAGCGACTTCAATCCTTTTTAGGAGGAATATGGGGCAAAAATCTGGACATTCTGCAAAAACCTGGACAGCTGAGGGGTATGCTACCTCCCTCTTATACACACACACCAAATAATTCTGGTCAGACTTGAATTAGTTCTGGGAAGGTTGCAGTGAATGGCACCGTGCTTGATCTGAAGTGGGTGAAATCCTGGTAGCCAGTGATAAAAACTGATCTGCAGCTGAGCAATGTGGAGCACTAAAGCATTTTTAGCAGAGCATTGTTTTATCACTACCTATTGTGTTTGCACATTAGTTGTAGTCATTTCAAACATTTGCTTTTTTGATTACTATAGAGTACATGTACCCACCAGAGCTATTGTGTTTTGACTTCAGTGTGGAGCTTACCTAGTTGTTGCAGGGCTTGGCTTTTAAGTAAGGTAGCAATACTTATTTACCATATACCATTAAAGCCACCCAACTACAAGTGTACTAACACACAGACACTGCTATAAGACACTGGTATCCAATAAAATGTAATGAGCTTCTGAAAATACTGTAATCCTGTCCTTTTATTACAAATACTGTCATATGCATTTCAATACCCAAGGCTTATACATTATCTAGTTATGTAAATATTCTCTGTATGGCAACAACGAAAGGCTTTCAATGCTGGTAATTCTTTAACAGTATGCTTACTAAAGCTTACTTGCATCTTACAATCTCCGACAAGCTTACCTGATGTTCATTAAACCATGGCTACTTAAACAGAGCAACAGGGCACTGTGACAGCATGCAGTTCCTGAATAATAAGAAGCATAAATCAACAGTATAAAAATCTGATAGAAAATCAGAACATTCTGCAAAATCAAGGACAGATGAAAAGCCATGGTCATATTTGTGATCTACCTTGGATGGGGGAATACTCTGCACACTTACACTGCATAACTGCTCCTTGCTTTCCTTGGACACATCCAGAGCCACTACAATGGGGGGTGGGGTGCAATAAGTATGTCATAATTTGAAATGTCTCTGGCTGACAGTGATGGCTCTGACACTCATACCTCTCAACTTCAGAGCAAGAAATCTGGGCAAAGCCATACATAGAACTAGAAGTGGGACACAGGCCCAAAAATAAGGCCAATTTTTAAATAATGCTCTTATTAACTTAGATAATAGAACAGTAGTAGATCTTGCATTAGTACGAATTTTCTGAAGGGTATAAAATCTGAAACTCAAATGTCTGCCATTATTTTCTAACTTCAATCTTTAATGACCTGCCACTAATTTGCCAGAAAACCACAATTTTATGAAAAACGGACCAAAATGTGATGCAAAAATATAAAGTTGCCACAAAATACAGCTAGGAACCTGCAAAAATATAAAGTTGCCACACAATACAGCTGGGAACCTGTCTAAAAAGGGACACCTTTTTAATATTAACATTGGTAACTTGAGCAGCTAACAAAATAAGAACATCTACATGCATTTCTGAAATAAAAGTAATCTATAACTCTGATCATTACAGTTATATATAATTATAAACCCTCCATATTATCTTCCAAAATTGCCATTTTGGAGGAGGGATTATTAGGGTAGAGCAACATTTTGAGCCAAAATTGGGGACAATTGAAAGGTTTGGATATTCCTAATCTACAAAGTGATTTGCACGTACCTCTCAACCTCTTAATGCAGGAAATCTGGACAAGGCCAAATATATTGGGGGAACATACAAACACTACTAAAAATTGCTCTTGTATAAACTTAAGACAGTCTTGCATTAGCATGCATTTTTCTGAAGGTTATGACGTCTGAAACTCAATGTCTGTCATTTAGTGACTTCATTCCTAACTGATTTGCTAGAAAACCACAAATTTTATGAGGAACAAACCAAAAATAAGAAGCAAATATCTATTCATTCTGCAAATATATGGACAACTGAGAGGTATAGTTCAACCGGGGCTGTCTGAGTTTGCTACCCCCCCCCTCACAAAATCATGGTTGAATGGGGCCTCCCCTCTGCAGCCATTCCAATGTCCCATTCCTTGGTTATTTTTCCCCATTTACCATAAACACTGTAATGTGCATACTGCTTTACTTCTGCGATGATTTAGATTTCATTTGAAAGTTTTATTTTGCATTTTACAGCACAAACCCTAATACATATCTGTTAAACAAAGCAATGCAGTCTCACAATGAAAATAGACTCAACATTAAAACTTCTCTGCCCTTGAAACTCACATGCATTGAAACAGCATTGAAACCCACATTCAAAGAAAATACATTTTGCCAGTGGCAGATAAATATTAACTCTGGGCTGTCTTCAAAATCATAGGCCCCTCAAACGTAATACACATGCTCTCTGATACACCTTCCTGACTGTATTACATTATATTCCTTGTACAATACAGTACAGTTGTTAGAGGGCATTTTAAATTTATTGTTTTGAACATTTTTCCAGTAAACAATGAAACAAAATGCATACACCAATGACAAAACTGCCCAATTCAGAACATTTCCATCATAAAAAGTCTACTCAACCTTCTATAGTCCACCAGTATCAGTAAAAAATATGCACAATCTCTGAAGTAGTAAAATCCACATTAAAGAAATTTGTAACTAATAAAGAGGTTGCTGCTAGCAAACAACTTTATATGTCATTGTTTAATCTACAAATAAAGTGCCTGTTACCCTTGAAGAATAAATTGCCTTTGTTGCATGCAATAAAAATGATAAGCTAGTAATACCGCAATAGGGAATGGATAGCAAACTGATAACAGGTTCATAGTTACTAGGTATCTTTGCCAAAAGGACTGCAGCATCCACCCCCTTTACAACACAATACAGTATCAGCAATGCATCTACCTACTGTGGGAGTAGAACCCACAGCCTTCAGCATCAAAAGCAAGTACACTATCTGTTGTGCTATTAACAATGCAAGCAGACTAAACATAAGCAGCACTAAACTTATGCTCACCTGCAGCTCTCAGCTCCTTGTAAAATCTACTCGACACTCAGCTGTATCTCTGAACTTTGCAGCACAAGAAATCTGGAAAAAGCCAAAATTTATTGGGGGGAGGGGGAGACAAAAGGCCAAAAACCAGGGACACATTTTAAACATTGCTTGTATAATGTTGGAAAGTTGCTAGAATAAAATGCTGCGTTACCACCATACATTTTACTGCCACGTCTTGAACCCAGGGAACCCTGTGCAAAACAGTCAGAGCAACATACCACTACGCCAAATCAGCTGTTTTGTGAAAGAGGAAGACTGAAACTTAAATAGCTACCATTTAGTGAATTCAATTCTCACCATAGCACAGCTGTCAACCTCTTAGCACAAAATACCTGAACAAAGCCAATACTGGGTGAATACAGCCCCCAAACATTCAGTGAATTCAGTTCTCACCATAGCACTCAACCTCTTAGCAAAAAACACCTGGACAAAGCCAGTAATGGGGGAATATAGCCCCCAAACATATTCAGTGAATTCAGATGTTCATCGTGTTACCCTGCTGCAGTCATCACACTTGGGTTATCCTGTCATCAGGCGGTCCCGCAGTCGGCCGGATTTCCAAAGTCTTGGTCCGACGTCGGTTGCTGTCACTTCATCCCTGACATCAGTGCGCCAGGGGTACATATATAGCAACCAATGCCATTTTCTTCAGTCTTTCTTGCCGCACGGTGCCCGAAGCAGAAGCAGTTCGCAAGTGCCATTCGGCCGACTCCTGAGATTTTCGAATTCGAGTTTCAGACCGAAGTCTTCTATAAAGCTAAGTACCCCTTTGGAGAAACTTTTCTTGCCTCAGACCGATGTCAGAAAAAGTTAACAATTGTATTTCTTGTGGGAAGCAAATACCTCATAAGGATTTTCATTCTTACTGTATACCCTGCCTAGGCCCTGATCATGATGTCACTTCTTGTCGTTTTTGTGCTAGATTTAATAAACGTACTATTAAAAGACGATTTGATTTCGCACAACACTTTTTTGGCAAAAAATTTAATTATAACATGCCGTCGGAGCTACCGACTACCGGCGTGCACAAAAAGCGCAGGGATAAGGATCGTCAGCCCAGGCCTAAGCCTGATTCTGAGGCCTCGGTTGATCCGGTCTCCGGTTCTTCGGTTATCTGTGAGGCCCCGACGCAGCCTCCGACTACCGCAGTTGATGGACCCGAGACCGCTATGGATGCTTTGACAGAATGTACTAGGCCGACGCAGCCTTTTACTTCAGGCCCTACCGACGATTTACCTTCCAAGGATGCCATTTTTTTCTGAAACACCTTCACTTTCTGAAGGAGTTTTCAGACCGACGACTCTTACAGTCAAAGCGTTTTCTAAATCGAAGACTCCTTCCAAATCGAAAAAAGCTTCACTTCAGTCTCTTGTTCAAGGCCCTATGCCTAAGAAACAGATGCTTAAGATGGCTGAAGATCTGATTACTCTTATCAGGGGTTCCCAGCCCCCTCCTGACAAAAGGCCTAGACAAGAGGAAGAATCTGCTTCCTCTGAACAACTGTGTATTTCTTCGGATTCCTCTGAAGACCAAGACTATTCCTTCTCTCCTTATGAAGATTCTGATGCTGAGGACTCTATTCCCTCAGCTTCCCCTCCAGAAGATTACTCTTTTGGGGAAACTTTACACACCATGAGGGAGCATTTTCACTGGGAAGGCCAGGATTACTCTGATTCCAAGAATAGGCTCAGAGAGTTTCTTTTACTCCCCCAACACAGACCTCTAGCCATCCCTCCTGTTCTGGAAATTGTGGATGATGTTTATTTAGAATCCAGTTTCAACCCTGACTCTCTGCCTCCTGCCCCGGCCAAGCCTGATAGATATTACAGAGTTACTGATTCCCATAAATTCCTTTACAAAAGCCCAGTAGCTGACCCAGAGACTATCTCCCAGGGTCCCAAGGGGGCTAAGGCTTCCATGGCTAAAAATCCAGTTCCTTCTGAGAGGGATTCAAGAGCACTAGACAGATGGGGGAAAAAGATTTACACTTCAGCCACTTTAGCTATGAGAGCTCTAAACTGTCAATTTCATATGCTTAAGTATCAGCAATTTCTGATCTCTCAGTTAAAATAAAAGATAACAACCCTTCCTCAACAATCTGAATTGAAAGAAATACAGGATTTGTTGCACGCCACCAAGCAGGTGGGCAAACATACCTTACAATGTGGGTTTGATTCCTTGGAGGCCTCATGCAGAGCAGCGGTCACTGGATCAGTTATACGTAGGCATGCCTGGTTAAAGGAGCAGAGTCTGCCTGAACATGTTAAAGCAAAACTACTAGATGCTCCCTTGCAGCAGGATGTTCTTTTTGGTGTTAAAGCAGAAGAAGTTTTAAAGAAAATGGAGGTTAAGGCAAAATCAATGCAGACAGTCAAAGATTTCCTGCAGGTACAACCCCCTCGCTTCAGCAGAAACTGGCCAACCAAAAATTGGTCCTTTCCAACCACTTACAGGCCTCAGAGGGGTAAATACAGGCGCCCAAGGGGCAGAGGACAACCACAAGCTCAGTATAAACCTCACCAATGGACCACTCCAACCCAGAAGGGAGGAGAAGACAGGTCTCAAGCCACCAGAAGGCAAACTCAATGACTTGCACCTCAACTGGCCAAACAAAGCTCTTTTGTCAGCCCCCCTGGGGGGAAAACTAGCATTATTTGTAGACAACTGGCACATGGTCACAAAGGACAAATGGGTCCTGGACATACTTTTACGAGGATACAGATTCCACTTTCACACTTTGCCAATAAAAAGAGGAATTCCAAACCTGCCACATAATCAAAGGTCAGAGGCTCAAAAGCAAATTACAGCTCTCATGGCCATGATAGCCATTCAAAGGGTACCAACCCAAGAGCAAGGCCAAGGATTTTACTCAAGACTATTCCTGGTACCCAGGAAGGAAAATGCTTGGAGACCAATTCTGGACTTTTCAATTTTAAACACTTACTTACAAGTTCTCAAATTCAGGATGCTAACTCTACAGCAGCTACTTCCCATGTTGTGCAAGGAAGCATGGCTGGTGACGTTGGACCTCAAGGAGGCATACCTGCATGTCCCTATCAGACAAAGTTGCAGAAGATACCTCCATTTCATTGCAGGTGCAACCCATTATCAGTTCTCTGCACTGCCCTTTGGCTTATCTACTGCGCCCAGAGTATTCACAAAATGCCTGGCACCAGTAACTGCATACTGCAGACAAAGAGGAATTCAAATATATCCATACCTGGACGACTGCCTCATCTAAGCAGAAAGAAAAGACATTCTCATACAACATCTGGCTTTTGTGAAGCATCTGCTAAATTGCCTGGGGTACACAGTAAACGAACAGAAATCAAAACTAGTACCCTCACAAAAAATGACATTCCTGGGTGCCAGCTTGGACACAACAGCCCAGAAGGCTTATCTTACACCAGACAAGCAATTACAACTGACTCAATACTTCAAGACAATGGCAACAAAGACCCAATTAACTGCAAGAAAAATTCTGCAGGCTTTGGGTTTCATGGCATCTTGCATTCTGATAATACCATTTGCAAAAATGCATATGAGGAAATTACAATGGTACCTAAAAAGCGTATGGTCTCAACACAGCCACAGCTTAGACACAGTGATATCTCTCATTCCCTGCCTTCAACAGGAATTTCTTTGGTGGGCACAGGCATGTCACCTCAACAAGGGTCAGCCTTTCACCTTGCCCCCCCCACAGGCAAACTATCACAACGGATGCTTCAGACAATGCCTGGGGAGCTCACATGGCAGGGAAATGCATTCAAGGCCTATGGACTGCAGAACAAAGAAAACTGCACATAAACCAAAAAGAGATGCTTGCTGTACAGAAAGCTCTGACAGCCTTCAAGGATCTACTACAGCCTGGACAACTGGCAATAAAGACGGACAACACCACAGTAATGTGGTACATAAACAAACAAGGGGGCACACATTCTTACCCTCTTTGCAGGCAAGCAATAATCTTATGGAACACAGCTCTGACCTACCAAGTTCAGTTACAAGCTCACTTCCTGCCAGGACAGAAAAACACATTGGCAGACGACCTAAGCAGAAACATCAAAGATCCCCACAAGTGGAAGCTAGACCCACAAATATTGGCAATGATAACTCAAAGATGGGGCCTACCAAATTTAGACCTGTTTGCCAGTCCTCAAAACTACCAGCTGACAAAATTTTGTACAAGGACATTCCACCATCAAGCTTGGAAAGTGGATGCTCTCTCCTTCAGTTGGAAAAACCTGACAGCATATGCCTTTCCTCCATTACCTCTTCTCACAAAGGTTCTTTTGAAGGTCAAAAAGGAGAAACCTCGAATGATTCTCATAGCCCCAGACTGGCCACGCCAGCACTGGTACCCACTATTGAAGAATATGGCTCACAGCCCACCATGGATATTGCCTCAAATACCTCATTTGCTCACACAGCAAGACAAGCAGATTCTACACAGCCAGATCAAAACCTTAAACCTGGCTGCATGGCAAATCAATTGAGTAGCCAACCAGCTCCTCTTTCTCAAACAGTACTGGATGTTATTCTAGAAGCCAGGAGGCCATGCACCAGGAAGGCTTACTCGGACAAATGGAAAAGGTTTTCTGCTTGGAACCAAGCTAAAGGCCTAGATACAACTCAGCCTCATATGCCTCACATTCTGCAGTATTTAGCTGAGATGTTACATAAAGGACTTTCCTTCTCCTCAATTAAAATCCATGCTTCAGCTATTTCAGCTCACTACGACACAAATCCACCTTTATTTTCAAATCCACTCCTAAGGCAGTTCCTCAGAGGGGCAAAAAACATTAGACCACCTAGAAGAGCTCCTACGCCTACATGGAACTTCAACTTTGTTCTAGAAAAGCTAACATTACCTCCCTTTGAACCAGCTTTTTCTGCAGACCTTCAGTTCCTATCTTGGAAGACTGCCTTGCTCCTAGCAATAACTTCTGCTAGGAGAGTTTCAGAATTACAGGCACTTATGGCAGTGGAACCTTTCCTCATTTTTCACCAAGACAGAGTCTCTCTATGAACTAATCCTTCCTTCATGCCTAAGGTGGTTTCCAGCATAGCTTTAAATCAAACCATCCATCTACCCACCTTCTTCCCCAATCCATGGAACAAAGGTGAGAGACTCCTACATTCCTTGGACATTCACAGGCAGATTTGATATTACTTGGATAAGACTAAGGCTTTCAGAAAAACTGACCAGGTCTTTGTTTCCTATGCTACAGCTTCTCAAGGGAAGGCCATTTCCAAGCAAACCATTTCTAAATGGATATGCCATTGCATACGATTCTGCTATACCCATCATGGGAAACCAGTTCCTCCTACCATTAGGTCCCACTCTACCAGGGCTACAGCTACCTTTACAGCCTTTCTCATGGGGGTTCCTACCAAGGAAATTTTAGAAGCTGCTACTTGGAGTTCTGAACACACCTTCACCAAACACTATCACTTGCCTCTTTACTCTAAGTCCAGGGCAGGTTTCGCCACAGCAGTCCTGCAGGGGCTCATTGACTCCTCTAACCTTCTCTAATGCCTCCACCCTACCTTAGCTTTGGGACTCAACCCAAGTGTGATGACTGCAGCAGGGTAACATGATGAACATAGTACAGTTTTGTACCTACCATAAATGTAGATGTTCGAGTGTTCACCCTGCTGCAGTCCAGGTTACCCTCCCTCCAACCCCTCTGATTTACTGGCTAAACCTCTGCTATGCCTTACTGATGTATTTGCTTATAGCTGAAGGGTTTTTGTGTCTGTTCACTGTTCTCACTTTTTGGTACTGATTTGGATCACCTTTTTGGGGGCACCTGACATCTGGGGCAAGAAAAACTGAAGAAAATGTCGTTGGTTGCTATATATGTACCCCTGGCGCACTGACGTCAGGGATGAAGCGACAGGAGCCGACGTCGGACCAAGACTTTGGAAATCCGGCTGACTGCGGGACCACCTGATGACAGGTTAACCCACGTATGATGACTGCAGCAGGGTGAACACTCGAACATCTACATTTATGGTAGGTACAAAACTGTACTTTCTTACCATAGCTCTCAACCTTAGCACAAAACCTGGATGAAGCCAGTAAATACCTGAACAAAGCCAATACTGGGTGAATACAGCCACCAAACATATTCAGTGAATTCAGTTCTTACCATAGCTCTCAACCTTAGCACAAAACCTGGATGAAGCCAATAATGGGGGGAATACAGTCCCAAAGACAGGGATACATTTCAAATATCCATCTTGTACACTTAGAAAATTGCTAGAATAAAAGCTTTTGTTACCATGCACTTTCTGAAGAATATGAAGTCTGATATTGAAATAAGTGTCCATTTTTTTTAACATTTGTTAACAAGGAAAGTCTGACTTGGTAAAAAAACTAATTTTTAGCAAAGGCCCAGGGAGAAACACTCCAGACAGCCAAGAAACAAACCAGAGAACATGTAGCTGTCAGGCAACAAGGACACAAATACAGAAACCACAGATTTTATGAGGAACAGAAAAAGTATGAGGGAAAAACCTGCAATAATTTTACAAATGGTGGTGGGTAGGGAATTCAGGCTCTTGCCACTTGGGCTCAAGGTACAGGGTTCAAGCCTTATTCTCTACCCACCACCATGTAACACCTGGGGCATTTCACACACACACACACACACACACACACACAGACACCTCACTCTGAAATTGTCCCATCTTCTGTCTGCTTTAGTTGCTGCTTGTTTCTTCCTGCTTGCGAAACCGTCCATGTAAGTTCCCGCTCACAAACTTGTAAATATGAGTGATGATGTCAGCACGCCTGCGACTGGACTTCTTAAAGAAGAACGCATGATGTCAGCACGGACTTCTTTCTTCTTAAAGAAGAATGCACTAAAAAAAAAAAAAAACTTTTTTTAAATTATAGCATTAACTAGTCAGCCGATTCCAGGGGGGTGCAAGTGCACCTGCCTGCGGGCGCCCTTGCGTGCTAAGAATATCATTTAGAGGTTGCCAGTTGCTCTGTGAGGCCTAATATCAGGTGTACATTAAAAGCACTTCAGCTGCTAACCGCAATATTATGACAAGCAGGTCAATGCCTGGTGTGCTTAACTTCATAGTGTCAGTCAGCGAATGCTGTCTCAAAACATGAGATTTTTCCTATAAATTGTTTTTTATGGAGATCATGTATATCATACCTGAATACATAGTTCAACTCATTTGTACACAGACAGACAGTTTTCACACATCGATCATTATGCACAAATTAGTTACAAATGCATTAATTGTTATGATTCTTATTCATTATACATTCTGAATATATATATATATATATATATATATATATATATATATATATATATATACATATATGTGTGCATGTGTGTGTGGTGCCATGTTTTGGTTGTCTGTTCTTCAATTTGCTTTCAAAAGTTGGTATCCCACAATTCCATTGGATTGGGTGGGGTTACATAATTATGTATGCAAATTAGATGTTAATCAACATACAGATTTGTACCTATTTTTCATGGGCCTTGTCCAGATTTTTGATGTTTCCAGGTTGAGAGGTATGCTAGCGATCAGCATCATATCATGCCATACTGTTTGGACAAACTGCACACTGATATAAACTTCTACTTTAAAAGTTGTTGTGTAGGCAAGAGTCTTAGAATAATGCAACTAATAATCCATTGACATATTTGCTGTAACTTTTGTATCTGAAGTACTCAGTTCTGATAAATCTTTAATTCCAGATTGCTTTAAAAAAGTACATCTGGATTTCAAAGACAAATTGTGTATTACAAAGTGGTGTTTGTGCAGTTCTCAGAGTCATGCCACAGTTTTCACACTACAGTGTATAGCTTACACAAATGACTGGGAATATAAATGCAAATGAACATGCATTGTGAAATAACTGCATAGCATCATGTAAATGAAGCAAATAAAAATGTCTTGCTTCAGACTTCAGTGCAAAGGTTGTACTGCCTGTTTTTGAATATTGCTATAAGGAATAAGTATGTGGAATAACAGCAGACAGGAGCTAGCAGACGTATTCAGAACAGCAGTACATGTTGGACAGCACTGTTTCACCTTAGCCATCGATTGTCATCGCTGGCCAGGTTACATGCCCTTACAGGCTAAGGGCTAGTAAGAGTTACTCTGGGTTTTTTGCCTAACATGCCTTCACTGATAACCAGATTGTGAATCATCTGTTTTAGTGGAGCAAGGTATCGTTCAGACCACGGTCAATGTATTTTGCCCACATGCTGAATCTCAAGGAATGTATGGTATTCCTACATCTGTGTGTTCCAAGGTATCAACAGCTGTTCCCATCTTAGCCACAGGTATCTTTCGGTGGCTAGTTGGTGGTTCAGGGGGTATTTCCAAGACTTCTGCATCACAGATACTCAACAATTTCTTTGATGTTATGCTGCTATTTGTTAGTGAACATATGTGTCTTCCCATGACTGAAGAGAAGAGCACCAGCACAATGCTGCCTACTTCTGGAGTTAGTGGGAGCCATAGTATGCAGTTATGTGGCATTAAATGCTTCTCCTGTACCACAGTTCCACAAATGCATTAATGAAAAAGGCTACCATTCCTTCAATTGCCAGGTATTCAGTGATGTACAGGTGATATATCCATTGTGTGTGTGTGTGTGTGTGTGTGTGTGTGTGTGTGTGTGTGTGTGTGTGTGTGTGTGTGTGTGTGTGTGAGATCTGGTTGTTCTCCTGATTCCAACATATGACATTTGTTGTACATTGGAACCTATGTATACAGCTTCATATTTCCCAAAGGGTCATGTTTTTGGTAAGTGATGATATGGTACATAAAAGATATACAGAGGCACACCCCCCCCCCACACACACTAAAAATTGTGGTTGCGTTATCTTTTTGTTGATGATGCAGGAAACCCTTTGGATCCCTGTCTCATGATCCATGTGTGCAACTCTGAAACCTGCTGAGATGTATTCAGTACTACTCGTGCTCAAACACATAGCAGTGTAAAGTGTATGTTTGAGTTATTGAAACCATGGTTCTGACACATGAACACATGTGAGGGCTCCCTCCATTATTCAACTGATGCCCCCAGAAAGGTATTTGTGGTTCATGCCATGTTCCACAATATGGTATTTCCAAGGTGAGATTGACACTATAACTCTGTGATTGCACCATACCATCCACCACCAACAGCAGCAGCAGGAAATGGCAAGGATGGTCATCAGCAGCAGGACGTGGAACAGTTGGCAAGCATCCTTAGGCAGCAGTTCTTCAAGATATGTCAATGCTGGGCAAATGGCAGTATCTGGTTAACAACTTTGGATCAGGAAATTTATGGGGCAGCACAGAAGTTATGACAAATGCAGTGTTTCCTTTGGGTTTTGTTGGTCAGGGCATGATCTGGTTTCCGTGTACATCAGACATTATTTCAACACCACATGGGATGAGGATGATGGGTGATTTAAATCAAAGTCGTTACCACTTACCTAGGTGGCAAAGGAGAAGCTAGGTAAAATTACTGTGCTGGACAATCACCAGGATAGTGTAGCCTCAAACTGAAGTTGAGGGTGAAAAGCAAACAAAAAAAAAAAAGAAATTTGAAGTCATTCTCAAACAAAGTAAATGGCCTTAACAATGTAGCTTCACCTTTGTCTTCATAATTAAAAGAATGGACTACAGTGGACCTTGGGGGGTGCCTATAAATCCACAGGTAATATGAAAATAGAATGATGAGCCCATACTATTACCATGTGACTGGCAAAACAACTCTGTCTTGGCAAGTCATCTACTAGGATTAGTCTCATTTTCCACTTTCAAGGCCCTCCTGCACACCTAAGATCATTACATTTTTATATGAAAATAATTCCCAGTATTCTCCACTCTTAGATCAAATGAGTGTCCTACCACAACAAAAAGTTCCCTTTGGATTCAGCTTCGTGTGAAACCTCATAATTATCCATCATGCTATACTCCCAATGAGGGGGAGGGTGGCGTAATGGTTAAGGTGTTTGCCTTAGAAACACAAGGTTATGAGCACAAAACCAGCCAGAGATATTATGAGTTCCACAGACTGCATCTCACCAAACTGGTGCATAGCAGCAAGTGTCTGCTTAATCTCCATCACAGTGTCTGGCAAAGACAAGAACTCAGGGGACTTAGTCCTTATCTCTTGCTTGGCAGATACAGTCAGCATTCTTTCTACAAACAGCAAGGCCAGGGAAAAAAAGACTATGCAGCTCTTCAGGGGAGTTCTATAAATAAACTTAAATCCCTTTGTTCACTTTTTAGGAGCCATTTGCTATATGCAGAAACTAGCCAGGCAGTATAAAGCAGTAGTCTGTGTGGCCATACATAGACACACACACACACACACACACACACACACACACACACACACACACACACACACACACACACACTTGTAAAAGAATGGGTAGAAAAAAATGAAACTTTTAAACCTTACAGGGAAATGGAGCAAACACATTTAGCAGCCAGCTGAATGAAGCAAGCCTGGAAGTCCTTGTGTGTGTGTGTGTGTGTGTGTGTGTGTGTGTGTGTGTGTGTGTGTGTGTGTGTGTGTGTGTGTGTGTGTGTGTGTGTGTGTGTGTGTGTGTGTGTGTGTGCAATTATGTTGCATTTATCTCCTTCACCATCTTACTCTTCAGCTGGCAATTGCATATTTTACCTGTTACTTTAATCGTTTTGTATATACTAGTAGTTCTGTCCACTACAACTGTCTTCTCCATCCTAATGATCCTTTGTCACTTCGGGCACAAAATTATAATTATTAAACATTACTTATCTCTTCCTGCTCTTAAGTCCCTGCACCTTATGGAGCTACTCTGTATGTCTAAGTGCCTAGTTTAGCAAGTGTCAATCATGCCTCAGCTGTTCATTGTAATATATTTTGCTGAAACATGAATGTTAGTTGCATAATTTTGAGCACTGCGTTTTGAAATGGCACTTTCTCCAAACTCACCAAAGGAAAGAGAAAGGCAAATACGAGCCTTTTTGTGTAAGTAAACAATTTACTGAAAGACTGTTTGCCATTTTGCTCATTAATGGAAACCTCGGCTCTGAATATATTGTGTCAAGGCTGTAGAAGCATGAGGTATTTCCTTCACAAAAAAATATTTATTTTACACAAATATCCTGTTCAATCCTATGATCACAGTTTATGCAGTTATGGACATTTAGTATTTTTTTTCATGTATAGCACGTTATTCTCTGGTGTGCCAAGTGTAGACTGAACCACACCTGTTCCTTTTATCAGACAAACTTAACTCTACAGGGATGTAAGTGATGCACCTCGCATAAGTCTTCCATTATTTCCAGTCATGGAGATCCACTAGTCCCTTTCAGCAATTTACTAGTCAGTTATAGAAAATGATTTCACAAGTGTTCCTAAGCCATAAAAATAAGCATGACGTTCTGCCCAATTCTGTAGTAATCCCCCTGTAAATTCCATGAGTGCCCCATTAAGAAAATGAAAAAGAAAGACACTGGCAATGTTATAAAAATAAAATCATATATTAAACTTATGCTAGTTTACAGTCATCACTCTTTATTGGTAATATAAAGTCCTTGCTACTTCTGCTCCTAAAAATGGATTAATGATATAATCCATATAAATCAGCAGCACAGTTCATTATATAAAAATAGCAATGCACACCTTTATTTTCAGAAGTTACCTGCTCTTCTCTAAGATCCTTACCCTATAACCCACCTTAACTGTTGTGACGACCATGCCCTGGCCCAGCAATCAAGGAGTCTCAATCCTCATCACTAACATCAGGGAGGTTGTCTCCTAGAAGAGGAAAGGATAACTAATACACACAGTAAAGTACAATTTCCCTTAAGTGCACACAGAGATCACAGTCAGTCTGGGGCTGGTTGCTCCCTTGCTCACCAGGTCCCCAATAAGACTCCCCACTGGCACAGATACAGGATCCAGGTCTCAGCCTAGCTGGGCAAGCTAAAACCTCCAGTACCCTCTCTGTCCAACCAATGCTTCATGTCCCTGCCCCAGTAGCTGACACAACACACGCACACTTTTAGAAGAAGTTATACAACCACACAGACCCTCCTGGGAAACGACTGGCACAGGTTCTCCAGCTGTGCCCCTATTACCCAGACCATATGGTAGTAATTCCTGCCACCACCCAGGTAATATTATCAGCTACTAAAAGCCCCTTAAAAGGGTGTCCAGTTATTACTGTGCAATATTATAATCCAATGGTAGTGTGGCACACAGTCAAGGCTTAATTTGGAGTGACTTAGACAGTAAAATCTGTAAATATGTAATGTACTGTAGAGGTTAAATTATCTCTACATAAACCAGCCACAGGTAAAAGTTTTTAAAATATTTAATAATACATAATTAAAACACAAGACAATACTACTATACCACAGAGATATCTAAGAGTTCAGAGATCACACAGAAACTTAAAACAATATCGTAGGAAAGATCTGATTTCAAAGAAAAATACTTAGTCTGACTTTCTTCTAAGTTTAACTATTCCTAAGAGAAATCGCAGTGCTATTATCTTACTTACATACATAAAGAGCAAGCAGTGCTGGGTTAGATGTCCAATATCAAAATGCTCCTCAGTCACTCACTCATCAATAGTTTTTAAATACTAACCAACAGCGCTCTAAGACCCTCCCAAATTACATCATTTTTGACACTTAGTCTGGAGTTCCCAGGCCACAAACTGAACTATTTAGCAAGCTCACACCTGCTCAGGAGACTACAACAATAAAAGGCATTTCACATATACACGCTAGCTAAAACCAGTGCAATAAAGCACCTTCCACATGTAAATTCTGTCCCATAACTTTAACCTTAAAACAATGGGCCTGAAACCTTCATCCAGACTCACTGGAGTCAACTTGTAAACATCAAAGAAATTCATAAGATCTTTTCAGCTTCAAAAGACACATTTGAAATGCTTGGCTTGGTTTTCCTTACAGCAGATGGCAATGTTGCAACAATCTTGAAGTTCACTTTTTACAGTGTTTTCTTTCATTTAAAAACACAAGCCTGTATTTTACATTTATTTATACAATTGATAGAATTATGTATCAAATTCCATTTGACTACGCTGGCAGCCTTCACCCATCTTCCTCCAGTCTTCACATCTCTTCCCCCCAGGGAACTCAAGCAAGTTTTTCAAGTGCCCCTTCAGAAACATAGCTTGAGAGTGTCAGGTGTATGTGGGTGTACCTCACCCCATTCCTTGTCTTGAGAGCCCATCTGCATTGGCATTACTAATCCCACTGCGGTGCTGCACTGACATATCATATGCTTGCAGCCCCAGGCTCCATCTTACCAACTTGGCATTTTGCTGACTGGCTCTGTTTAACCGTGTTAGAGGGTTGTGATCTGTCATCACAGTGAATTTTCTTCCATACAGATACGGCTGAAGGTTTTGTAATGCCCACACTATGGCTAGACATTCCTTTTCTACCACTGCATAGCATTCCTCCCTGGGTTGGAGCCTACAACTGAGATAAACCACTGGGTGCTCTTCTCCCTCTGAAGAAATCTGGCTAAGTACAACCACCACCCCATAGTTTGAAGCATCCACCTGCACAACAAATTCTTTGCTATAGTCTGGACTGGCTAACACAGGGGGTCCTCACAAAGCTTCCTTAAGTTTCTGAAATGCCTGCTCACATGCTGGGGTCCACACTACCTTATCTGGCCTGTTCTTCCTTGTCAGGTCTGTGAGGGGAGCAGCTATGGTACTATAATTGGGAATTAACTTTCTGTAGTACCCTGCTGTCCCTAAGAATGCCCTCACCTGCTTTTTGGTAACAGGTGCAGGCCATGCCTGAATGACTTCCACTTTGGTAGGTTCTGACCTTATCTTACCACTCCCCACTCTATGTCCTAGGTAGGAGTTTTCTGCCATACCCACCTGACATTTGCTTGGCTTAATGGTCAACCATGCCTTCTGTAGTCTGCCCAGCACCTCCCTGACATGCTGAAGGTACTCTTAACAGGAATGGCTGTAGATAGCAATATCATCCATGTAAGCAAGGGCAAACCCTCCTGCTCCTGCTAAGATATGATCTACCAGCCTCTGGAAAGTCACTGGGGCATTCTTCATCCCAAAGGGGCATCTTTGTGAACTCATAGAAGCCAAAAGGAGTCACAAAGGCTGACTTCTCTCTAGCACTGGGAGTCAAAGGCACCGCCAGTAACCCTTGATAAGATCAATGGTTGTAAGATACTTAGCCCCACCGAGCTGCTCTAGGGCCTCATCTGTCCTAGGCATGGGGTAAGCATCTGCCTCTGTGTGACTATTTAATTTGCTGTAATCCACACAGAACCTGGTGCTGCCATCCTTCTTTGGCACCAGTACCACTGGGGAGCCCCAGGGACTGTTGGACTCTTGAATCACCCCTAGTTCCAAAATCTCCTGTACCTCTTCCCTCAGAGTCTGTTTGACTCTCTCAGGCACCCTATAAGGGGCCTGCCTGATAGGCCTTTGGGGTCTTGTATCCACCTGGTGCTGCAGCAGGTGGGTGCTCCCTTGTTTCCTGGTAAACATGCCCCCAAACTCCTGCAACACTGCTCAGATTTCTCAAACCTGGGTATGAGATAGCTGCTGGAACATTGCTACCCCTTCCACCAAGCTGTCAGCCCGAGCCTCACTGAGGAGATCAGTCAAAAGATCTCTCTCAGAATCCTTCTGCATTCCACTGCAAATACTCAGCACAAGGGCCTCCCTATCATGGTAAGGTTTCATCATGCTAACATGGTACAATTTGTGCTCATGTCATCTGCCTAGCACTTCCACCATGTGGTTAATATCACTTACCTTTCTTACCACCTTGTAGGGTCCCTCCCATGCTGCTTGCAACTTGTGTCTGACAGGAATGAGAACCATCACCTGCTGCCTTACAGTATACTCTCTAGCTTGAGCATTCCTGTTATACCACACCTTTTTCTGTTGTTGGGCTTCTGGCAGGTTCTCCTGGACCAAGCCCATGAGTTTCCTGAGACTTGTCCTGAAGTTCAGGACATATGCCACAACAGACTCCTTGTGAGACTCACACTCACCTTCCCACTCATCTCGAATTAAATATAAAGGTCCCCTCACCCTATGCCCATACAGCAACTCAAAGGGTGAATAACCTGTGGATTGCTGGGGAAAATCTCTGTTAGCAAACAATAGATGGGGCAAATATTTGTCCCACTCCCCTCTTAAACTGATCTGCAAATGCCCGTAGCATGGACTTAATTGTAGAGTTTAACCTCTCAACAAAACCATTAGTCTGGGGATGGTAGGGGGTGGTCTTCATGTGCTTCACCCCACAGGACTTCCACAGACAAGCCAGCAGGTCTGACATAAAATTGGCACCTCTGTCAAACAGTATTTCCTTTGGGAAACCTAACCTGCTGAAAATCTCTAGCAAAGCATTTGTCACCTTCTCGGCCTCAATGGAGGAAAAAGCCACTGCCTCAGGGTATCGTGTAGCATAATCCACTACCACTAGGATATACTTTTTCCCTGTGGAACTTG
Source organism: Protopterus annectens (assembly GCF_019279795.1). Lineage (NCBI taxonomy): Eukaryota > Metazoa > Chordata > Ceratodontiformes > Protopteridae > Protopterus > Protopterus annectens. Next base: position 1,634,012,823 of record NC_056728.1, on the reverse strand, counting down.
GGGTACTCAGAGGACCCACAATATCCATAGCTACCCTCTGAAATGGCTCTTCAATCACAGGCAAAGGCATCAAAGGAGCTCTCACCTTGTCTCCTGCCTTGCCTACCTTTTGGCACTGCTCACAGGTCCTGCAGTACCCTGTTACATCTCTGGAAATTCCAGGCCAGTAGAGGTTTTGCATAATACACCTCTTTGTATATTTTATGCCCATATGACCTGCAAAAGGAATATCAAGGGCTATAGCTACAAGCGCCAGACAGTAAGCTCTAGGCACTACCAACTGCTGTACTGTCTCACTTTCTAGCCCTCCATCAGGGGTCCACTCTCTGTACAGTAACCCTTTGTTCCAGTATACAGATTGCCCCTTCCCTTGAGAATCAGGTGCCTCCCTAGCTACCTGCCTCAGGCTTTGCAATGTAGAGTCTGAAAGCTGAGCCTGTCTCAGCTCTCTACTTGTAACCCTTCCCTGCTTCCCTTCCAGAAGGAAGTCTGGCATCCTCTGACAGTGGTGCCTCACTGTCAGCCTGGGTACTATTACTCATCTCTACCTTTGCAGTTACCCTGTCCAAGGGAACATCAGTACCCACAAGCAGCTGTGTCTCACATTCAGTCTCACTGCTACATTATAGCTCACTCCCTGAAGTAACCACCTCAGCAGTCCTGGCTGCAAGTATACAGTCTGTCTGGATCTGCAACCAGGCTACCAGACCACATGCTTATCTCCTTGCCTCACTACATGTAACTGCATAAGTACATAGTACTGCCTCATCCAAATCCTTAGCTCTCAGGACATCTGCAGGATGGTAGTTCCATACCCCTGTTGTCTCAAGATAACCCACTGTTGGCATTTTGTCTTTCCCACTTACTGGCTCCCTCACCTTTGGTTCCCCACCTTGCCTCTGTGGGCATCTGTATGCCACATGGCCCCACTGGTTGCATTCAAAACATTTAACCCTAGCTCCTGGATGTGTACCTGGACTACTGGCTTTCTCTGCTACTGGTGGATTCTGTTGAGGCAGTCTGTGCTGCCCACCATGGGTTTCTTTAGTCCCATGAGCAGTACCGGGGGTCCCTTTCCTGTGCAGGGCTCCCAGCTTGCTAGGTACAAGTCTCTCTTCTTCCCTAACTCCTCTGAAGTAGCACACTGTCTATCAACTAACTAGATCCTCATGTCCTCAGGCAAAGTGCTAAGGGCTTATTCCCTTACCAAAAGGTCTGCCAGCCCTTCAAAAGTGGTGACCTGACATCCACTCACCCAGCTATGAAAATAAGTGCTCAGTTCAGCAACATATTCACATACATTTTCATCTGCCTTGCGTCTATGCTCACAAAACTTTTTCCTATACATTTCAGGTGTTAGCTTAAAACATTCCAACAAGTGTCTTTTTTACAGCAGTATAATCAAAACAGTCAGTGTCCTGCATTTTTGCTAAAGAAGTTACAGCTTTACCATGGAGTAAGGGGGTCAGGAACCATACCCGGAGCCCTTGGTCAACTTCATACTGTTTACATACCCGCTCAAACATATGAATGAAGCTATCAAAATTATCCCCCTCTTTAAACTGTGGAAGAAATATACTGACATTTTGTGCTTCTGGGGTCCGGTTACTCCATTCCCCATTACCTCCATGACTCTGGCGAAGAGTCAGTATTTCCCTCTCATGCCTTCCCTGCCATTCATTTTCCTCAGCTTGTAGACTCCTCATTTTCTCACCTGCTTCTAGTTCCATAGGCCTGGCCTCCAACTCAAGTCTCTTTAGCTCCAGATGGATTTTTAAGTCCACTGCAGAAAGGTTGAGCTGTCCATTCTCCAAGGATATTGTATCTCCACTGTCAGTCTGACTGTCCTTCAGGCTGCTGTTTTCTGATGCAGCTGTAACCAAGGCTGCAGTCAGGTCTGCCTTAGTCAGGTTTCCATGCACCAGTCCTATAGCCTGGCACATCTCCACCAGCTGGCTCCTTGTCAGCTTTCCATACTCCTCTGCTGACATGCTGCCTGCTCACCCTAACACTAAGCTAACAAAAGAAATAAAACAATTGTGATCTGAACTCTGAGTATACACGGCATGGCTGTTTTAGAGTACAAAGCACTTTTAGAGATCACTGTACATAAGCTACAGGAATTCACTCTACCCACACCACTACAAGCCAATTAGTGTTTACCAGCTTATCAATATGTGATGTGGATCCCACCACAGAAAACCAATATGTGATAGGATATCCCAACCACTGCCACCAATATTTGTCAACCATGCCCTGGCCCAGCAATCAAGGAGCCTCAATCCTCACCACTATCACCAGGGAGGTCTTCTCCTAGAAGAGGAAAAGATAACTAATACACAGAGTAAAGTACAATTTCCCTTAAGTGCACACAGAGATCACAGTCAGTCTGGGGCTGGTTGCTCCCTTGCTCACCAGGTCCCCAATAAGACTCCCCACTGGCAGAGCTATATGGTCCAGGTCTCAACCTAGCTGGGCAAGCTAAAACCTCCAGTACCCGCTCTGTCCAACTTGTGCTTCATGTCCCTGCCCCAGTAGCTAACACAACACACACAACTTTGAGAAGAGGTTATACAGCCACACAGACCCTCATGGGAAAAGGCTGGCACAGGTTCTCCAGGTTACCCAGACCATATGGTAGTAATTCCTACCACCACCCAGCTAATATTATCAGCTACTAAAAGGCCCTTAAAAGGGTGTCCAATTATTACTGTGCAGTATTATAATCTACTGGTAGTACGACACACAGTCAAGGCTTAATTTGGAGTGACTTAGACAGTATAATCTGTAAATATGTAATGTACTTTAGAGGTTAAATTATCTCTACATAAACCAGCCACAGGTAAAAGTTTTTAAAATATTTAATAAAAACTAATTAAAACACAAGACAATACTACTACACCATAGAGCTATCTAAGAGTTCAGAGATCACACAGAAACTTAAAACAATATAGTAGGAAAGATCTGATTTCAAAGAAAAATACTTAGTCTAACTTTCTTCTAAGTTTAACTATTCCTAAGAGAAATCACAGTGCAATTATCTTACCTACATACATAAAGAACAGCCAGTGCTGAGTTAGATGTCCAAGATCAAAATGCTCCCCAGTCTCTCACTCAACAATAGTTTTTAAACACTAACCAACAGCTCTCTAAGGCCCTCCCAAATTACATCATTTTTGACAGTCTGGAGTTCCCAGGCCACAAACTGCATTATTTAGAATGCTAACACCTGCTCAAGAGAGTACAGCAATAAAAGGCATTTCACATATACACGCTAGCTGAAACCAGAGCAATAAAGCACCTTCCACATGTAAATTCTAGCCCTTAACTTTAACCTTAAAACAATTGGCCTGAAACCTTCATCCAGACTCACTGGAGCCAACTTGTAAACATCAAAGAGATTCATAAGATCTTTTCAGCTTCAAAAGACACATTTGAAATGCTTGGCTTAGTTTTTCTTACAGCAGATGGCAATGTTGCAACAATCTTGAAGTTCACATTTTACAGTGTTTTCTTTCATTTAAAAACACAAGCCTCTATTTTACATTTATTTATACAATTGATAGAATTATGTATCAAATTCTATTTGACTAGGCTGGCAGCCTTCGCCCATCTTCCTCCAATCTTCACAACTATATTATATGGATCTCCAGTCTTTGGAAGAATCAGTACTTCATCATTACTTTATCTTCTTCTGCAAATCCTGCAATGTTGAGGTCACTCATTGAAATGGTTCACCCTTGTTATCTCCTTATCCTTATTAACAACCCCTGTCCATTCCTCTCTGTCCTCTCACTAGATCTTCCAATGCCCAGGATGCTATTCGAACCCATGCCACCTGCATATCTTCATTAGCTCTCTCCATGATGTGTTTTATTGCAAATATCTGTTTTATTCTGTAATATACAATCATTTAACTATCTTATTGATTCTTTTCATCCTCATGAAAAAAATGGAAGCATATTGAATGATCTTGACTGTCTCCTGTTCTATTATAATTAGTTATCTACTTAATTGTGTTGGCATGACTTCTTCTTATCTGTTAAGTTCAAAAAAGAATAGTACACAATCAGACTAAAGTAACCAAACACTACACTATATACTGAATGCAACTGCTCAAGAACACAACTGCAGGATAAGAATGATCATGACTTTTTCGTAACTTAACAGTATATATTTGAATTAGTGAATAAATGCTATGGGACTCTGCCTTATTACTAAAAGTCTCTATGCTTACCGTTATTTGTGTGTGATACAGTTAAGCTGCTGGTTTTAGGTTTTACTGAAAACATACAACATAGTAAGTTATAATGCATCCATCTATAGTGATTTTTTTCCCAGTTTTGCACATGGGTTCGGAGTGCCAAATCAACAGCAACCATTATCTAGAGCCATTGTTTACACTGCCAAGTGGCTAGCCCTGCAAAAGTTGTTCTTCCATACCCCACATGTGCAAATGCCACACACACAATTTTGAGTGCCCAGTATACCTTCTGCATGCCTTTGGAATGTGGAAGGAAAGCAGAGGACCTGGAGAAAACCCACGCAAAGAGGACATACAGACTCTACACAGAAGGTATCCCAGCTAAAAATTGAACCACAGAACCTCTTTTTGTGAGGAGACAATGTTATCTGCTGCACCACTGTTCTGCCTAAAGGCCTTATAGTATGGCCTAATGTTACATAACTATCTCCACAGTTGATGGTTTATTCCATGCAAACCTTGGAGAACTGAGCTATTATTATGTCTTTGTTTTACAGAAAAGCAAATCAGATATATATGTACTTATTTCATTGCTTGTCTGTTTACTTAGATTTTCTGACTCAGAAAAGGCTCAGTATCAGCTGAGGCCCATCGAGAAAAGCTTCATCACGTTATAATGAAAAAGTATAATACAATCACACACATTTAAGATTTATATGCAAGTGTAGTCATTAAAAATCATCTTGAAAGAAATAAAACTAAGGAATAAAATAGCATAGTAGCGAGATGGAAACAAGTAAGAAGAAGGAGCCACTGAATAAAGAAAAAGTGTAAAACTGAATAGCAGACAAAACAGGGAGAATACAAAGAAATAAGTACTGGGAGAATAAAAATCATGAATTAATGGTAGAGGAAAAGGGAGATATTATGTGAGCGAAATTAAAGAAAAAAGAAGAACAAATGATACTTCCTTATTATAGCGGCCCCAGCGATAGCGGCCCTGGAAATTCACTTCAGCCAGCCTCTCTCATAGTTGCTTTCTGGTTTGTTCCTGCTCTTGACTTGCATTTTCCTTTTATTGCAACTGCTATTCAACAGTCGTTAGTATTTTTTTTTCTTTTAAGTGGCATATTTACTTGCATAAATCTCTCTCTCTGGATGAAGTAAGCTCCAGAATACAAACATAGTATGTAATAAAGGGTATATAAGAATGAATCCAACCATCCATCCATCTGTCCGTCTACAACCCCTTTTTCCCATTTTTGCACATGGGGCGGGGGTGTCAGTTCAACATTGACAATCATCTACAGCGAAGGTTTACACCCCCGGGTTGTTATACTGTTAATAGAACATAGTTTTTTTATATATACATAAACATATATATATATATATATATATATATCTATATATATATATATATAGATATATATATATATATGTATATGGGTTTCTCTACATCTGCATGAGCTGAAGCCTTTATTAGCAGTTAGATGTGTTAGCAATTAAGTACAGTTGTGAGATATGCACGCCATAACACACATGCATCTGTTTAGTTCTTCAACACTATTTCTTCCTGTAGTGAACACAGAAATGGATGCTATTTCAAGATACAGCTGAAGCCATTTGTATATCAGTATGGTAACTTGATTATCATCATTGTATACAGTGTGCATCATCTAATGTAAAACATCAACGGCTGATACTTTGTTTGATATTGCAGAATTACACATTATTAAATAAGCTTGCCCAAGGTACTCACTTTGCACGGAGTTTTGTTGCCAGTTTTAAAACGTGTAGACTGCTTTGAGATAGAGAAAGATGAATACCTTATTTCACACTGATAGTGTTGTGATGTTGTTTTGTTCAGTTTTAGTTCTCGATGTAATGTAAAAATAAAGGATAAATACAAGTTACTGACTTCTAGGTCTGGGTGTAGGCAATCTCCCTGTTTACTCTTTATCTAACTATATCACCAAGGCCAGTACTTTCTTATTATAGCAAGCCATTTGTATATCAGTCTGGTAACTTGGTTATCATCATTTTCTACAGTGGGCCGCTGTAATAAGGATGTACCGAACAAACATACGGATGAGAGTCGAGGGGGCCAATAGGCATTTCATGACAATGGGTAAAGGAAGGATAAAGGTAACATGGATCACTGAAGAGAAAATGTGAGACAGTGAGGGTCATAGGTTCATAGGTGTATACTAGGCTAATGACCACGGGGCCTTTTTGAGCTTAGCCATGCATTCCAAATCTCTGACAAGTTCTGGTACCCTTAGTAAGTTTAAGCAGGGATCTGGGAGATGAACCACTTACAGGCTGCCTATGCCCATTAGAGAATTAGGTACCAAGCCAGGGATGAATTTATGGTGTCTCATCCATCTGTCTAAGTTATACTTGACTTGGGTTAGGGAAGAACTCTGCTTCACATGGTTAGGGAGCCTGTTCCACAGAGGAGGTAGTCTCTGAGATGCATACCTGTCTCTCTAACAGGCCGTATTTATATCACAGGCAGTGTTTAAGTCTTTAGAATGAGTAATCCTACTAGAAGTTTATCTTAATGATATGTAATGCCATTGATTATTAGTGTAATGTTTTAAATGTTTGTGAAATGTTTTAAATATCAGTTTGTGTAGTATATACTGCAATTTTTCTAGTTACATCTGTATCTGGAGCTTTTCTCCCCCTGGGCCTCCACTGAAAACAGGTTCTGCTGACCCAGTCAGATTATCCCGGTAAACAAATGTCAAATAAATAATTCTGATGTTGTTTGTTTTGCAGATATGCAGAAGATCCATTGGGGTGGGGTTTGCAATGTTTTGTTTGGCAGACGTACATCTCCCCTCAACAGCCTGTAGGAAACAGAATACAGGATAGGGCTTTTAGGCAGTTTGTTTAGTACATGTTACTTATTTCCTGTACTCTTTTAATGAGGAATCTCTGTGGATGTTCCCATTGTTAGATGTGAATTATGTACATAAGGGAGCATTGTACTTAACAATAGGTCTGATGAATGAATGCCAAATACAGTGGAACTATGACCTTCTTGGACCTAGATGCCATACTTTAGTTTGGAGCTTTTCTCCCCAGGTATCTTCTGAAAATGGGCACCTACCCAGACAGACTTTCCTGGTAATCAAATGTCAATAAATAAATAATTAAATAAATAAGTTGCACAACCCAGAAATGATTTCCTCACTACTGTAGACACATGATGGTCAAAGGTTAGATTACTGTCTGCTTGTGTCCCCAAGTCTCCGCCTACTGTTCGACTCTTAGAGGTATGTTATCAGTATGACCATGGCGGATTACTTCCCAAAGGAGACTATTATGCATTTCCTGCTCTTTAGTTTTAGTTCTTGGCTCTGCCACCAGTTATCTGTCTGTGTCAGCCATTAATGGAGTGCATTAGTGTCGACGGGGGATTCTCTGGCCACTCCTAATTTGTTACCATATGTGAATGTGGTCATCCAGAAGCCCTTGTCATTGACCTTGACTTCAGAGAAGTAGATGCCAAAAAGGAGCGGCAAAGGACTGGTCCTTGAGGGATTCCACTGGTGACTGGCCTCTATGTAAAGGTGGATTCCCCAATTCTAACTTCATGGGCCAGGTAGATGACATAAGGGTTTATACCTACCTTTTAAATTTGTCAACGATGCCTGAGTTGGGTAGTAATGTCAGATGCCTTAGCCAGGAGAAGGTAGGAAGTATGAACCATTTTGCTCTCATCCATTGCCTTGATGACCTTCTCAAAGAGGTCCACCAGGTTGAGTAGGCATGACCTGCCCTTGACAAAACCAACCTGGGTTGGGTCCAGTGTCTAGAGGTTACTTATATCATTACTGATCATTTTATGATATTCTTTCCATGGCTTTCTGTATGAGACTTGAAAGATTTATGGATCTGTAGTTTATGGGGTCTGTAGATGATCCGCCTTTGTGCAGAGGGGTGATGTTGCTGTTCTCCATTCATGATCCATGAAGCCTGTTTGGAGGCAACTGATAAATAGTGAATCTAGAAAGCCGGATATGGCATGTTTTATGCTATATAGAAAGCAGCATGACATATTGTCAGGTTATTTAGGCAGTACTCCCTAGTGATAGTTCAGGCAGTTACATTTGATGGTATTTCCTGATTAAAAGCTGGGGGGAGAGGTAAAGTTAGAGCTGAATTTTTCTACCAGTAGGTTTGCTATATCTCCTGGCTCTCTTGACAATGAGCTCTGCACACAACTGTCTATTGCCTTTGAGGATTTGGACATAGCTGAAGAAAGTGTTGTGGTTATCCTTGCCCTGGGAGGCCAAATTTAGTTCAAGTTTGGCTTTGGTAGACTTTTTGCCCACTGAGTTCATTTAATGTGATGAGCACATTTTTTTGTCCTGCTGGGTGCTACACCTTCTAATGTTTGCAATGATTTTTCTTCTTTCTGTTATACAGTTTATTGATGTTGTGATTCCACCAGGGTGCCTTGTTTTTTTTTTTTGAGTTAGTTCTGTATTTATTCCTGGTGAGTACAACTGCTTTTATGCAGTAATTACATGCCTGTACACGGTTTCTTCAAAATGTTCCATGTAGGCAGAAGCGTTTTTAGGGTTAAAGGGGGCTTGAAACTTTGCCAGGTTATCACTTAATAATAGGAAGTTAAGGTTATGGGTTTTATTTTTACTTCAAAGGAGACCATTTTGTGGTCTGACCTTATCAGAGGGGACATTACACAAAGGGTGTGCAGCACTCTCCCATGTTAGTGAGGACCAGATCCAGTATGTTTGCACTCTTGTTTGGCACACTGATAGTCTGGTCCAGGGAATTTGTGTTTACAAAATCCAGGTATCTTTGTGCCTGCACATTTCGTGTTGTAAAAGATTCCCAGTTATTAGTGAGGTAATTAAAGTCACCAATTAATATGAAGTGGATTGGATGACGATTGTTTTCAGTAAACTTAAATTTGTGTTATGGCTTTCCTGGGTCATACAGAGTAAGTTATTGCTTGCAAGAAAGTGGAATGGAATTTTGCCTAAGGTGATGTGAACATGGAGAAGCTTAAGTCCATTATCCTGCTTTACCAGCCTTAGAGGTATATTTATTTTTGATGTAGATCAAGACATTTCTGCCTTTAGTCCTTGCTTGTGTAGTAGCTGATCTAAAAGTGTGGAAGGCATTATAGCCTTGCACTGCCAGGGTACTTTCCATGGCTGCAAACCATGCCTCAGTGACTGCACAGAAGTCAACATTCTCTAGGGTGAGGGTAAGTTGTAGTGAGTGGAGTTTCTTGTTCAGACTCCTAGCATTCAACAGTAACACCTCTAAATTTTCTTGATTTTGAATTGCAGTGTTGGAAGTATTTTAATTTTGACTTTGCCTAAAAAAGGCACTATGGAAGAGGACAATATTTTAGCTAATATTCAGAAGCTTGGGCGGGGGGAGGGGGGGGGTGCAGACCATCCCTGGCAAAGCAGCATTTTTTGTTGACCATCTTCTTCCATGCTAACAAATATTGCATCCCCTTAGAATGACACCAGAAACTAAGCCAATTATTAAAGTCAGTCATCTTCTATTCATATTGTGACATCATGCTTGGAGAAGGTAGAAAGGTGCTCAGCACTAGAATCATACTAGCCTGGGACACATATCCCAAGAGCTCCATAATGTGTGTCTTCATATAGTCTAGGGAAGTACGTCTCAGGTCATTTCCACACACATGAACTATAACTGTGTCCCGTGACCTGAGTGCATACATAATATGGTGGGTCCTGGCACTTGATACTCAGCCTGGTGAGAGAAACATCAGTGTATTTCACAGCAGAGTCTCCATGACCAGAATGTTGGGTTGTGCAGTAGCTTGCCTCATGGGCTTAGAAGTAGATGCTCAATGAGATGTGGTTGTATGTGGTGTTTTGAAAGAGTGCTGTTGGGGCTGCTGAAAGAATTTGTTATGTGTGCTTCATCTAGGAGGTCTTTATAGTTTGAGAACGTTGCATTTAACTCATTACAGCCAAGTGGCGCTTCCAAATGCCTCTGCAGTTATATCCTGCTAACGCCCTGAGGTGTCACATATTCCTTATTCATATTTGCATCAATAATTCCAAACCATGCTACATACAAAGTATTTAAAGATTTTATCTTAAAGCCTAGATAATGGTAATCACAGCCTCACATGAAAGCTCTCAGCTGGATGAGAAAATGCTATTAGTATTAAGTGTGTAACTTGAATGGTTGCTGAGCTATTGTAAGCTGTTTACAAAATATTATAAACTTAATAGTTACTGTTTTTATTGTGACTTATAAAATCCAGTTTAAGACATAGAACCTAAAGAATGCCACCATTATAAAATAGATTGTACTGAAGAGTTTGCCATTTATATTTCTTTACTAACCCCAGTGGTTCCAGAGATATGAAAGTTTGTTTGAAATGTGACAACATAATTTGATTCTATCAAACAACTTAAGCTTCACCCATTGGACGTTACAGTGCAGACTTCCATAGCTCCACTGGAGGGAATGAGTTAAGTGCCTCAGCATATATACATACGTATTACATACATATATATATCACATATATATTGGAGCTGCGGTGGTGAAGCAGTTAGCATTGTCGCCTCACAGCAAGAGGTTCTCCATTTCGATTCTTGGCTGGAGCGCCCTCTGTGTGGAGTCTGCATGTCCTCCCCACGGTCGATAGATGTTAAAGACATGCAGGTAGGTGCGAGTGTGGATGGGCATGCTTTCTTTGAAGGATGGGCATCGGGCTGGCAACTTGGCACCTTAAAAATCCACTGCCAATCATGAGCGGACCGGAGTTCTGCTGTGGTGACCCCTAACCGGGAAAAGCCAGAAGACTTTTATATCACATATATATTACATGCATACATACCCATACCTTAATCTACTTTCTGCCCTTAACTCACTCTTCTCACTAGCTCTCTCTAATCTTCCTTGACTACTCTTTCTACTGTCTTCTAAAATCTATTAAGCACATCACCTCAGGGAAACATTCTATTGTAATTGTCTTGCCTTTATGCAACTACATTATGATAAAACTGTATTTTGTAACCACTATATTATAAAACTATATTCATCTTAATGACATATTTTCTTTTTATACATCTTGAAATAGTTTTGCTATACTCCTGATTATTGACACTGTATTACATTGTATTGCTACTTAATGTCTTGTAATAATCCTGTAACATTGCTGTTTAATGCTAATTTATAATGAAAATTATATAATATGTTGGAGCTTTTCTCCCTGGGGCTCCGCTGAAAAAGGGACTTCAGCTCAGTCAGACAATCCCGGTCAACAAATGTAAAATAAAAATAAATATGTGGCCTGTACGTCTGCTTTGTACTGTGTGTGATGGGTGCAGTGTGTGTAATACTGACAACGTGATTGACATTAGGACTGGTTTTATCTGAGAGCTTTGCCTCCTGTGGTATTGTACAAGTACGTTTCTCACATACCTTATCAGTCTGTTTTAGAATTGTCAGTAATCATGAGGCAATTTCTACATTGTTTCAGGATGCTCATATCCACCAAGCTGGTAACAGAAATAGTGGGAAAGTTCATAGTCATGGCAATAAGCCTTTTTTTAATGATTAACAGTTGTGGTGAGAATATTAAGTAAAGTCAGGAGCACCTGGTTTGTAACAGTGAGATTCTATCAAGCAACTTAATGCTTGTCACTGCAAACTAGTTTGCTGTGTGTGCAACAAGGTATTGGTCAAATTTCAAGGGTACTTTTACTGGAAAAAGGTCAGCTGAAGGTGCCTGCATGTATACAGGGCACTGTGAAACACTTGATGGGAAAGTACTAAAGTAGATTCTGATGATTTATGGATGTAGTATTTCAGAAGCTATTCTAGTTAGGTTAGACAGCAGCTAATCAAGCCATACTTACTGAAAAGAAAGAATTAGCTTTGTCAAGAATGATCAATAGTGCAGATTCACCTGATTGGCTACTACCTGGCTGCTTCTAGTGCTGGTCTCACCACAGCTTCATGCTGCTGAGATACACTGCCCCTTTGCTTCTTCTTTTAGTCAAGCAAATCAGAAGCAATAATCCCAAGATGAGAAGCAGGCCACAGGTTCTTTGATGATCAACAGTCTTGTCCAAGAAGATGCAGAGGACTGGTGGCTTGTTGTAGCCGTTTCCTGGTAATTTCCTTAAATAGCAACCACACCAATTAGAAAGGTCCCACACAGATGCTCACTGCCTAGTCTGAGACAGACAGAAATCAGTGCCCCCTGTTCCTTCTCTCACCAGGAACCAGTCAGAATCACAAATTACAAGCTGGCACCCATGAAGCACTCAGAATTTCTGGCAATCATCAGTCTCCAGGAAATAATAGGTTCATAGGTTCATAGGTTTATACTAGGCTATCTGCCCTAAGGCATTTATAAGCCTAGCCCAAATTATTGTGGCTTACGCCACCCCTTATATGAAAAATACTGTGCCCATTAGTTTGTTGTGCCTCTGTCCAGCAGTGACCCAGAGATGATTCCCGGGGTAAACCTACGATCTCCCATCCACAGGTCTAGATTTCTCTTGAACAGAGTCAGCGAGGTGCTCTGCCTCACATGGACTGGGATTTTATTCCACAGCATAGGGAGTCTCTGAGTGATAAATCTATCCCTCCAGCACGTCCTATTTATATCCGTGCTAAGGTTTAAGTCGCTTGCTCTAGTGGTTTTGGTGGATTTGGATTTTTTGAGGTGGAGCATGTCCATTAATTCTGGGTTGGACATGGCCTTGTATGTCAGGCACATGACACCCCTGAGCAGGCGGTATGCGACTGAATAGAGCTGGAGTTTCTTCAATCTGGCAGCATATGACAGATTTTGGAGTCCTTATCCTTTTGGTGAGGAACTTTTGGGGTCTCTCCAATTGCTGCAGATGTCGGGTGAGATACATCCCGAATGGGGCATTGTACTCAATCATTGGTCTGATAAGTGAAGAGTACAGAGGAACAATGACCTCACTAGATCTGGATGTGAATCCCTTCATGATCAGGTGGGCAATGTAGAAGGTCTTTCTAACCACTTTAGTAATGTGAGTGTCAAAGAAAGGCCACTGTCAACCTGGGTCCCCAGGTCCCTGATAACCTCTTCTGTGCTTAGTGGATTGCCACCTATATGGTAGCTTGGGGTTACCTTGTTTTTCCCGAAGGGTATGACTATACATTTTTTGGCGTTTAACTTCAGGCCATGGCTCTGGCACCAGCTATCTGTTTCCGTGAGTCCCTTCTGAAGGATATCCGTGTCCGATGCACTTTCCACTATGGCCCAGTTTGCAGTCATCTGCAAACTTTGTCAGCCAAAGTCCTCCCATGTTGGCCTGTACTTCTGAGAAGTAGATGCCAAACAATAGGGGCCAAGGACCGAGCCCTGTGGGACACCACTTGTGACCGGCTTGGAGTCTGACACAGCGCCAGCAACTCTAACCCTGTGGGTTCTGTCCTTAAGCCAGTTTGCAACCCATCTTGTGACATATGGGTTTACATTTAAGCTGGTAAGTTTTTCTACAATACCCGAGTGGGGTATTGTGTTGCAAGGTCAAGGTAGGCTGTATGGACTGCCTTTCCCTCATCAATGGCCTTGGTGACTATTTCAAGAAGTCGACCAAGTTCAAAAGGCATGATCTTCCCTTGACAAAGCCAAACTGGGTCGGGTCCAATGTCTGCAAGTCCCCTATATCTTTGTTTATGAGCTCCATTATGATCCTCTCCATAGCTTTGCAGACTAGACTTGTTAAGCTTATGGGCGGTAATTACCAGGGTCCGTCACCTTTGTGGAGTGGGACCACAGTTGCCGTCACGCCACTCCTTGGGCACGTATCCTGTGGTAAGGCTGAGATTAAACAGCTGCCTTATGTGCGGGTTTAATTCCTCATTTAGCTCGTGTAGCACACAGCCGGGGACACCATCCGGTCCCATTGATGCTGTGTTTTTAGCTTTAGAGAGAGCAGCTTTCACCTGCGCATTTGAGATGTCCGGGAGGCTACACTCGGCTGGGATAGTTATCTCTCCTTTAGGGAGGGGGTGAAGTTTGCACTGAACCTGTCTGCCAGTATGTTGGCAATGTCTGTGGGTTCAGTGATTTTTGTATCATTTTGGACTAATTCTGAGCATATCTGTGAGTTTCCACCCAGGTTCCTAACATAGCTGAAAAAGGCCTTATGATTGTCCTTTGAATCCATGGCAATTTTTCTCTCAAAATTGGCCTTAGTTGATTTTATGAGTGCTCGTATTTTTTACTAATAATGATCAGGGGTGACTTCCCTTTTATGGATTTTGTTCTATCATGTAATAGCTTTCTCCTCTTATTGTAAAGTTTGTTAATGGCTGGGGTCCACCAGACTGGACGTTTGCCCTTTGTGGAAAGAGTCTTGGTTTTATTTGGGATTGCCTGATCCATGCAGTCCTGGAGGTGTTCATAGAAGGCATTTGTAAGGGCTTCCAGCTTGGGTTGTGGTTTCCTCTGACTCAGGGGCCTTGAAGGATACCACACCAGTCTTGAGTAGTGTGAAGTTTGCTTTAGAGAAGTTCTTCACTATGGTCTTTTGTTTGGGGTGGGCGGGATGTGGATTTCCAGTGAGATTAGTTTATGATCAGATCTCACCAATGAGGATATACTTCGGTGTGGAGCATTTTGTCCCCATGTTTGTGACAATAAGATCTAGTATATTTTCTCCTCTCGTGGGAACAGTGACTAGCTGTTCCATGGCATTAATTTATGAACTCCAGGAACCGTTGGGCTAGAAAGTTAGGGCTTGAGTAATGTTCCCAGTCTATATTCGGGTAGTTGAAGTCACCCAATATGATGGTGTTTGGAGATACATTTATACCCTCCAGTGTCTTCAGGAAGGCTGTGTGGGGTTCCTGAGTTTGAGAGGGTGGCCTGTAGCATGCTACAATTTGTAGAGCAGTTTTGCCTATTGTTAGTTGCACCTGGATGGTTTGCGAAGCTTCATGCGTTGCCACGAACCGGGAGGTGTGAGTATGGTTTATGAATATGGATACACCCCCTCCTTTGGTGGAGTGGTCCGGGTTCTGGGGCCATGATATGAGGTAAAAGCTAATAGTGCCGGGGTGCTCTCAGGAGCCTTGAACCAGGTTTCAGTTACAGCACAGACATCGATGTTCTCCATACTGAGAAGGGCCTCGAGTGCGTGCATTTTGAGATTTAGACTTCTGGCATTGAGCAGCATTACCCTCAATTTCTTCCCATTTTGTTTTCTAGGGTGGTAGGTTTAGAATTTGAGCCTTGCCTAAAAAGGCACTATGGGGTGGCAAGAGCCTTAGCCAATATCCGGAATCCCAGGGTGACAGGTGCAAGCCAGCGTGGCTTGTCAAGCATGTCATCCCAGGCAGACAGACACTGGATCCCCTTTGAATGACACCAGACATTAAGCCAATTGTTAAAGCTGATCATCTTGTCTCTATATTGTGGCATCATTCTTGGTGAAGGAAGGATACTGCTCAGGGTTAGGGTCATACCTGCCTGGGCTACATAATCAGAGAGCTCCTCTATGTCTCTTTTCATGCAGTCCGTCTCAGGTCGTTCACACCAGCATGGACAATGACTGTGTCATATTTGTACTTGCTGTGGAGTGACCAGTGCTTGTGTTATGTTTCTAGCCCGATAGGCAGCTTACTGTGACCCTCTCCTTGTTCAGCCTGGTGAGTGGGACGTCAGTGTGTCTGACTATGGAGTCACCTATGACAAGTATGTTTGGTGTTGTATTTGGCCTTAAGGGCTGTGACTGCTTTGCACACTGCTTTTGTGGTTTATGTGTTGCTTGTGGGGTGTCTTGAGGTAGCAGTTGTTTGGGTGTCTGCTTTGGAGGCCTCTGCTGTTTAGGTAAATTTTACTCAGAGCCTCCGGTATGTCTTTGTGTGTTTATGTGTTTGATTCAGTGGAGTGGTAGCATTATGTGAGGCTGGTTTTGTGGTGTGTGTAGTTGCCTTCTCCTCCTGTCTGGTCTTGCCAGTCCTGAGTTGAGAGAGCTCAGCCTCCAGTTTGGCTAAATAGCTGCATCTCTACTTAGTATTTGTGTTATGTGGGAGGAGGAGAGGGTTGTCTGTGTACATGAGGCAGTTATAACATTGCCTCAAGATTCCCAGATTCACCAGCTGGACCGGAGAGGAGATTGACAACTGACCTTTGGACATGCTAGAATAATATTGGGAAATCCTTAATTGAAAACAAGGGCCAGTGGGGAGTGAGGGTGTAGTGCTTTTAATTTTAGTGCTGACTTATATAATTGCTTTAGTGAGCAAGTGCCAGGTAACTTGAGTGCAATGTGATACAAGTAACTAAATGCAAAAACGACAAACAGTAACTTTCTTTCAAGTGAAACAAGGAAATAAGTACAGTAAGCAATGCAGATATCACTAGTGATCCACAGAAGCTGAGAATTTGTATTAGGTGAATTAGCTTCCAGGGAAATAACAAGCAAACAAACAACAAGTATATAAACAAAGCTAGATTCAGTAGGCCTGGATCTAGTCTATGCTAGAGCAAACAAGGTGAACCAATTTCAGTAAGATACAGTTCAAATATTCAGGCACTATAAACCTTTAACCAGAAAATTCCCAGCTCAGAAGGGCAGAGTCCAGCCTCTTCTCCCACAAGAGTGCAGACCACGAACCTTCTTAATGTAAAATAACTGGCCTGAAGCCCAAGTGCCTAAACCAGAACTAATACACTTGGACACTGGGCTCTCAATCAGCAGTTCCCAACTTAGAAGGATGAAAGCTACCTGTCCTGCCACCACAGTGCTTGCCACAAACCTTCCTAATGTAAAACAACTGGTCTGAAGCCCAAGTGCTTAATCCAAAAGACTTGAATGATAGCTACACTTTAATCAAGTTACAACCAAGCAGTAATAAATACCATTGAATATGCTCCTTCTCTCACTAGGAGCAAAACAGAAACACTAATCCCAAGATGACTACTGAGAGACAGAATGTGGGCTCTCCAATGTTTGGTGGTCTTGGATCAGATGTTGCAGATTTGAAAGGTAAGATGGAACATGGGTTAATATCCTAAGAATTGCAGTGTGCACTAAGCAGTTACCAATGAAAGGGGGGGGGATTCAAGCTTTAGCAATCTAAGGGAAAAGTCACTAATTTTTAAAGTGCAAGAGAGATTGATGGGAGTGGGCTCTTAGTATTCTGGCTGTATGGAATACAGTGGAAGGTCCAATAAATTTAATAAACTGAAGGGAGTGACTGCACAAAATTATAAGTTTGTGTTCAGTGAAAATAGCCAACGAAAGAGGTGAGGGAATGGATTGTATGGTCAAATTAACATAAGAAGCAGGCTACTACAGACACAGTGAGTTTAAAACACAACAAAAAAATGTGGGAGGATAGGGAAAATTTAATTTTTGTGTGACTCACAAGAGATAAAGTTCTGGTTTCTTCCCTAGTTTAAATATACAGTAGCAAACAAAATACACTTAAAATGTAGTGTAATTAAAATGCACCGCAACATACAAAATAGAAGAAAGCAATAAAGCAATATAAGTTACAAGAAAGCAATGAATGGAAAAACAGGCTGACCTTACCCTCACAGCAGTCTATGGCAAAGTCTGAGTGAGGTTTTCAAGTAAACCCTTCAAATGTTTTATTTTATCCCTTAAGTACAAGGTTCAGTTCCAAGCTCATCCCTCAGTTCACAGGTAATTAACCTTCGGTTCTAATTTCTGTGTGGCTCACAAGAGCAAAAGCTCTTGTTTGTTTCCTAGTTTAAATGTGCAACAGAAAAAAGAATGTAATTAAAATGTTTAATAAAAATACACCACAGTACACAAAATAGAAGAAAGCAATAAAGCAGTACAAACTGCAAGAAATCAATGTAAAGAAAATAACCTTTTCCTAACAGCTTTTCCAGTGAAGCCTTGAAATATTTTCCTTTACTCCTTAAATAGAAGGTTTAGTGACCTGTACAAATTTCTTTGTGACTTACAAGAGACAACATTCTGGTTTCTTTCCCAGTTTAAATATGCAACATAAAGCAGAACAGAAATAAAACAAAGTGTAATGGAATATATCACAATATACAAAATCGAAGAAAGCAATAAAGCAATATACGGAAAAAGGAACTAAACTTTCTCTCACAGCAGTCGGTGGCAGGGGGTGGGTGAGCTTTTCCAGTAAAGCCTTGAAATGTTTTATTTTATCTCTTAAATACAATGTTTAGTTCCTAGCTCCTCCCCCAATCCACAGTTAATTAACATTAAGTGACCGGTTCTAGTTTCCGCATGACTCACAAAAACAGAGCTGTGGTTTCTTTCCTAGTTTTAATGTGCAACAAAAAATAGAATACAATTAAGATACAGTGTAGTGAAAATACACCACAATATGCAAAACAGAAGAAAGCAATAAAGCAGTACAAATTGCAAGAAAGCAATATTAGGAGAAACTTACTAACCTTTGACTATTTTACCAGATTTTGGTTCTGAGATATAAGGTATCTCTGTATATTTAGTGAATAGTGTTGGAGAATGATGGGCACTTTGTCAGTTTGTTGAAGAGGTTATGGATAATTACTAATTCATTCACTGTTAATAGATGTTTTAGCCATAATCATTTTATGTTATTTATGGCTGTGCATTAAATAATTTTTATTAGGGATATTTACCCCATATTTAGCAGTTTTGTGTTAGGTTTGTTTTAGTTTCTGCAAGCTGGTCTTTAGAACATTATTGAAAATGGATTAAGAACAAAGATGTGTTGGTCAAAGTAATGTTTGTTCAGTTAGTAGTTAACTTTGGTTGGGTAGGCATTGGATTTATAGAGCTAGTCTAGTTTCTTTTGTATGTTTTTGAGGAGACACACTCTTATGTGTATGTCAGAAATGAAATTTGTGGTTGATGATAATTCACCAATTGGGTGTGGGTAACTTCTATCATTATTTTGGATTGAGATTTAATGGAAATGTTACCTGTACCAAATGCTATTGGCTTTCTTTTATTAGTATTAAGGAGGAGTTGAGATTCTGATAGCCATCGTTCAACTTGTTCAAAGGTGACTTGAATAATATGTTGCAATTGTATTTATTTAATCATTTCATTATTTTTATTTATTTATGTATGTATTTATCCTTCAGCCTCTTTTCAGGGGGAGACCTGAGGTGGTATTTATACTACTCTTGGAAATTTGGCCAGAACATCGAAGGAACTTCCCCTATATTTTTCAACAGGTGCTGAGAGATATTTACATCTGCATGAGCTACAATCACCTCAGGCAGATGAGGCCTCAGTTTTAACATCTCATCCAAAGAACAGTACACTCAGGATTGCAGACCCCCTCCCCTTGTGCTGCACTGCAGTGTCAGCAATTGATTTACATGGTGTGGGAATAGGACCCGCGCCATTCTAAACCAAAGTTGAGTGTGCTACTGTTTGCGCCACTAATACTGGGAGATGTTAGAGTGAACAAGCTGAACATATAATGGTTGGGTCATTTGTATACTGAAGTAAGTTGCCATTGGGAATTGAACTACTGTATGTATGGTCTCACTCAAGATATTTAATAGGATTGAGTCAAGTATGAATTCAAGTGACACACATATGCTAAAGGTTTAAAAAAGCCAAAATATGTTTGTGACCATCTGATGGCTTGGGATAAATTTAAAAGGTAGATTCTTAGCCATAGTTAGGTTTTAAGCACTGAGAGCCATTCTGGCTAATTTGTGGATACAGAAAGAGTGAGATGCAATATCAAAGGCTTTGGAAACAGCTATGAATATAGAAGCAGAGAGAATTAATTTGTTTTTGTGGTGGTTACTATTATTAAGAAAGGATAGTAAGATGGTTTCTTTACATTAACCTGAATACAAGTCATACTGGGTGAAAGGTAAGAACTGGTTTCTAACAAGGTGGTCTAGATGTTATTTAAGTATGCATTTTTTTAGAGTTATAGATAGGGGGAGTGAATGACCTTACTGCTTTATATAGAGGAGGTATATAGAATTGTTTCCAAATCTGAGGTACATACAGTTCAGTGATGTATTATTGATATGCATAGCTACAAGGTATACTATGATGTCAGAGGTGCTAAGAAATTTTGAGGGTGGTAGATCAGGAACAAGACTGGCAGCTTTTAGTTTTGAGGGTACTTTTTTTTTGGATGACACTGACTTGTCAGGTTAAAAAAAAACATTTGGAACATCAGTGGGATGTTGCACAGTGCTGAGCCTGGCTTGAAGAGGGAGTATCTAAGCTGATTCCTTTCCTTAAAATGTTTTTTTTTAATATGGAGGCTTTATTAGTTTATTTATGACTGTTTATTATAGTTTACTTTTTGTGTTGTCATTGATTTTTAACTGTCATAGAAAGTAAACAATGTGACATCTCTACTTAAATGAAATCCTAATCCCTCAGAGACACATGCTCCAGGGATCTAAACCTTGTCATCACAATGAACAAAACATGCTGGAGGGATAGGTTCCTGACCCAGAGACTCCCCAGACTCTGGAATAGACTGCCCATACATGTCAAGCAGAGCACCCTCTTGAAAAGGAACCTTGTTGATTGGATGGGAGATAGGAAATTCACCCCGGGGATCATGTCAGTCACCCTGCTAGACAGGGGTCCAGGGATATACATACTGTGGGAAGAAATAGCCAGGGAATTCTTATGGCTAGGCTTGTATAGGCCCTAGGGCCGATAGCCTAGTACCAACCTATGAACTAAAATAAGGTAATAAATAACTCAACATACTCCAGTTTGTGCCTTTTTCATTGAATGCAAAACATTTATTTTAATGTGCGCTCTGCTTCTTTGTTGTGCTGGAGCCAAAGTCTTCTTAAGACACAAAGTCTTGCTGGCTGTTTACTGCTGAATCAGAGACACAGAGCTTTGCATGACTCCATCTGTAGTCTGTTTAAAGCACCAAGCCTTTCAAATTGCACACTAATAAAATATATACTTTGCCGCTATAAGCACAGTTAGAGATAACTTATTTTTATAACAAATGACACATACTCTTTTGTCAGATTGTAGCATATATTTACAAAGTTTTCCTTCATTACAGATATGAATGATGACTTCTACAAAATACCTCTCTCTGAAGCTCTCTCTCATAACTGAATAACTACAGTTATTATATAGAGTGCTAGTCACGCACATAGATTTTGTTATTTTCTCTTGGTATCTTTTTTGGCCTTTTGTGGGAAGTCACATAATGTCTGTTTTTAGACTTTTCTATTGTCCTGTCAGCAGTTCTGCTGATGTGAAAATGCACAAATGCACACAATCAGAATAACAGAAGTATGAAAGGAAACATCTGTTCTGTTCCTATTGAAAAAACATCACATATTGCTGAGTTTATACAAAAGGATGTCTGTTAATAGATATTTGTTCTGCAAACATGAGAAAATCATGTAATACTTGCTTTCCAATATTGCTTTGTTAGGCTTTTTCTGATGCTTTGAAGAGAAGCCTGTCTGTTATACATATAGTATGAATGTCCATTTTACATTGCTAAACTCTATACATATATTCAAGCAAACTTTTTATTTTATTCTTTATCTTTCATATATTTGTATCAGAATTAATTTCAACCTTATATTCACAATTCACAAACTCTAACAGAATGAATTAATCAGGAATAAAGCAGGAGAAAATACCATGTATGGATTTAGGCTTAAGTTACAGCATCTTGGAATGATGGAACTGATGAGTATGCAATCTTAGAGGGAACAGACCTGTAGGTAAAAAAAGATGTTAATAGAAATTAATTCTGAAGATAAGTAAACATAGTTCCTGCATTATAAGGGTTCATGAGGATCAAGTTCCAGCAACATTTTGTAATTTAGGACAGATCCCCAGGTCTGGTGCCAGCTATATTTTATAAAGTGAGGCAAAGCTCCACCAATAATTCTGACCGACTTTCATTTTTTATTCATAAAGCATTTAAAAGCTGCATAAACAAAGAATTATCTAAACATTATTAGAGAAGTATCTGTTAGTTCAGATGATCTATTTCAAAATCCTATTCTCATAGGTTAAGACACAGACATATAACTTGTATGTGAGGTGCATGCCACTGATATAGGTCCCTGTAGCTCTTAAACCTACTTCTGTCAGTTAGTTTTTGCCATTCTAAGCATCTTGAGAAGCTAGTCTTATGTAACATACTGTTTGTTTAGATCCCATCGTTTTGCTGGTCATTGGCTGTTGTGGTTGTAGTTTAGTCAAATCTGAGTCTACATGACCTTGAAGACTTTAACACATCAGGCCTTTCTGTCAATAACTTTTTCTTTAAGTTCTTGCAAATTCATATTTAAGTTCTTGCAAATTCATATTCATTATCCAGTAATAACGGCCACCCACCTTAGCCTTTATTGCCTGCTTCTTTTGTCTTCACTCTTTCCCATAGTCAGTGGCTTCTATAGTAAAACCTTTTTTTTGCATTATGTGGTCCAACATTTTGAATACATGCTTCATCTATAACCCCATATTTCCCATTTTTGCACATTTGATCATGGGATCACATTGACAGTGACCATCATCTAGAGCCAGTTTTCACAAGCTAGGCAATTATCCCTGCTGTAGTTTTTCTTCCATACCATACACATGCATTTGTATATTTTACTGCTGGGGAAACTATATCATTGACTTTATGGCCCTTTTTCAGATGCTGTAATATATTTTGTCTTTAAAGTCTTATGCAGATTTCCTATAGATTTCTCCCCAAAAAGCAAATGTATTTTAACACCATTGCTATAATCACCATCTTCAGAGATCTTTGAGCTCAGTAAAATAAAATGTGTCACTGCCGTCACTTCCTCCACATCTGTTTGCAGAAAATTGGTAGAGCTAGATTTCATAATTTCAGATTTCTCACACTGAGCAAGCTTCTGTGTTTCCTACTTTCATCTTCATTAACAGGATCTTCAACGTTTCCTTACTTTCAACTGTTGGAGTGGCGTCATCTGTATATCTGAGATTCTTAACATCTGAGATTCTTAATATTTCTCCTCACCATATAAACTGAACAGATAGGGTGACATTAGACTGACTTGTATTCCTTTCAGAATCTTGATCAAGCCAATTATTCTATATTCATTTCTGACATTGATTCCTGTTCTGCATACAAATTACTCTTTGGCAAATAAGGAGACCTGGTATCCCCATTTCTTTTAGAAATTGCCACAGGTTGTTATGGTCCATCCAGTCAAATGATTTTAATAGTCAATAAAGCAGAAGTAAATGCTTTTCTCAAGCTCCCTTGCTTTCTCTGTTATCTAGTGGATGTTGGCAATTTGATCTCTGGTGCCTCTGCCCTTTATAAAACCAACTTGTACATCTGGCAGTTCTCAGTATGTATTCTGCTGGAGCCTAACTTGCAGGATCTTTTGCTTTTATTTGCAAACATATAAAACAAGTACAAATGTTTGATAATTTGAATTATTCTTCTGCATTTACCTCTTTATGATTAGAGTATAAACTGACAGGAATATAAATTGACCTTTTCCAGTCTATTGCCTAGTGTGTTTTTCAAATTTGCTAGTAAATTCCTAGCAGCACTATAGAAGCATCATTTTGCCATGTTTAAACAATTTAGCTTGATTCCATCACTTTCTTTGGCATTCTTACTACAATGCCTTTCTATGGCCCATTTAACTTCATTTACAAAGATATATGGCTCGAGATCAGAAAAGATACTATTGCATATATCAGTATTATACCATGATCCCCCCAAAACGTGCACACTGATTGGCCAGCGTGCCCGTTGTAAATCGAGTTATACTAATGGAAAAAGGTCCGGTCGCGGACTTTTTCCATTAGTATAACTTTCGATTTCAAAACACTGTCTCGCTATGTTAAATGGGTTTAGCATAGCGAGACAGCTTTAAAATAAGCAACGGAGATCTCCGTTGCTTATTTTAAGCTGTCTCCATGTTAAACCCATTTAACATAGCGAGTAGCATGTTTAAAAACGGAGAAAGCAAGATCTCCGTTGCTATTTTTATGTTTCGCTATGTTAAATGAGTTTAACATGGCGAGACAGTTTTAAAATAAGCAATGGAGATGTCCGTTGCTTATTTTAAACTGTCTCGCTATGTTAAACTCATTTAACATAGCGAACTAAAAAAGCAACGAGATCTTGCTTTCTCCGTTGCTTTTGCCCACAACTCTGATGTACTGCGCAGGCGCGCAGTACATCAGAACTGCCGCGGATGCCAGACATCTGCGGAAGGGCAGTAAACAGGCATTATACTATGCCATTATTTAAGAAAAGTAATAGTTTCTTTTCTTAAATAATGTCGTAATATAATAGCAATAACCACTTCTGGTGGGTAATGCTAAATTTACCCACGGTTGGCTTTGTTTGGTCCCTCGGGCTTGCCCGGGACCAAACCACGCCAACCGTGGGTAAATTTAGCATTACCCACACCCAGGCGTGGGTTATTGCTATAATATTAGTGTCCTTATATAGTTATCTGTATTCCAGCACCACATCTTCTTTATAACTTTTGCTTATGCTAAGACTCTTAGATATTTGTCTTGTACTATGCCCATTTTTACCTGGAAGTTTTCCTTAATATTAGTAATCATCTGAATCAGAATGCTTGTCTTTCCCAGGCTACAGTCTTCTTCCATTTCTTTGCGCCACTCATTTAAATAATTTTCCTTATCTGTCCTTGTTATTCTCTGAAAAACGTTGCACTCAGGTTGACATATTTTTTTATCTCCATTACCTTTTTCTCTCCTTCTTTCCAAAGACACCTTTAATGCCACCACATACAGCCATTTGCCTTCTTAATCTTCAATCTGTTAGGAATAGTTTTGATGTCAGCACTTGGACATTATAAGAAAATTCAAGTCCTAGTTCTTCAGGTACTCTATGTGTTAGGTCTATTCTTCACCTCCACTACATATTCATGTGGAATATTGGAATATTGCTGAGCTCATAATATATCTCATAGCCCTAGGTGGGTTATTTTATGTTAGTACAGTAACATTGCAATACAAATCTGAGGGTCTGAGTTACAGTTAATTCCAGGTCTTGTTTTTACTGACTATGTTGAACTCTTCTATCTGTCTGCAAATCAGATAGTCAGTCTAATGTCAGTAATGCCCATTTTGGGTCTAGCTATATACTGAGCCTTCTCTTACCCCCATATTTACTATTCCTCCATGCAGGACTAGCTTAGTCCTACACGGAGGTGGACGTTTAGGAGCAGGACAGCAGCGCGCCATGCAAAGTAATGAGGCATGCTGCCTGAGCTCCTAGGCTTGCATGGAGCAAGTAAGAGTGCAGGAAGCGTGTCTGAGAGCAGAGCTCTCAGAATATACATGCCCCCGCAATGAAGAACAGCAGAAAGGTGTATGAAATGAGCAAAACCACTCCTAGGTGACCGCATATGCCCACCAACAGTCCCCCTTGTGTACAATAGCAACAGTATATATAAATAAAATGAAGAAACCCTTTATTTTTTTTTTTAATCTGATTAAAGCCTATCGTAGGTGCGCTGTGTGCCCATCGCTTAGCTACGGTTAATGCAGCTGAAATGGCTGAAGAGGATAACAATGAAGATATATGCAAATGAAGCAGCATAACAATAGTGTAGTGGGCAGAGCATTAGCCTTACAAGCAGGCATTCCTGGTTCAAGTCCCACTCAGCACATTCCATTTCCCATGGCAAAGCAGGTTATGAGTATTATTTATGTTGCATAACCCACTAAATAACATATTTTCATGAACTGGAGTATTGCAGTAAATGCACATGTGAGATGTCAGTGTCATAATGAATAAGGCACTAGTAAGCAGGTTTAAGCACAAATAAGCAGTAGTAAGCATATTTAAGCACTAGTAAGCGGGCATAAGCCCGTTTACATGGCAGTAAGCAATGCCTACACTGGTTAAGCAATTGTAAAGCTAGCTATCTGTAAGCAGACATAACGGCAGGTTAGCAGTGCTTACCGTTGCACAAACACACTTACAAATGCACAAAAGTGCCTTAATCACTCTGTATCCAATGGCCCTTGTTCTGCCCATCAACAAAATAAACAGCCATGCAGGTCCTGAACCCAGGACCCATTACACCATAGTCACAGTAGTTAACCACCAAGCCACCACAGAAGTACAGCAGAATGAGGTATCAGCAAACAAGTCCACACCATAGTATAAACAAACTGAACCTGTGAAAGGAATCAGTATACAGTCATATGTTCCATAACCCACTACATAGCATAAATATGTGAACTGGAGTACAGCAGTAAGCCCAGAAGTGAAGTGTAATTATAATAGAGTGTTGAAGTCCCCAATAAAACACAAGGACCCCATAGAGTGTACTTACACATTAATCATGGATACCAGGCATACATATAAGGTGTAATGAATAATAACTCAATGCCAAAAAGGAATTATAATGCAAAGTCTAATGTGAGCAACGCTAAGCATTGCATAGGGCAGCTTAGGAGGTTTAAGCAATGTGTAGGGCAGCTAATTCATTGTGCCCAGTGGTATACCCCTTTAAACAATGCCAACTGTAGGTAAGCAGGTTTGCCCATAGCTTAGCCTTTTCAAAATGGGCCAGTCATGGAAAAGTGCGGGAAATCGTCCCTACTTAAACCCAAGAGGTGGAAATACATCTCATAACTGGTTGTAGCTTCCCCTAGCAGGCACTATGGCAGTAAGGGGAGAAGGTGTGTGCTTTCCAGCGCAGCGCTGGTGCATCCAGGAGTCCAAGGTCATGGCAGGACTCCTTGTCAAAGACCATGATAAGAGACTGCTATAGGGCCAGTACCAGGGCTCCCAATATAAGGTAGAGGCCTGGGACCATCTCGCCCGTAACCTCACCAGTGCCACTGGCATACCCCAAACTGGTGAGCAGCTCAGGCACCACTATGCCAACATGAAGCAGCGTAAGGGGCATCTCTTGGAAGAGTGGCTCCAAGAGGCTAGAGTGACAAGGGATGTTCCAGTCATGTGTAAATATCACTCCAGTATGTGTGTAATAATTGCCAGCTCAGGTATATCATGGATATGTATGGCTTAATGTTCCTGTTATGCCCCCCACAGCTGCAGTGGAGTGGGCCACAAACCAGTGGGCCCACACCTGGTGAGATTGCAATGCGAGGCAGGTCAGTAATACTCAAGCATTTACTGTCATAAGAAATAAAACTAAAAGTAGTAGGAAATTAATTCCCTGTATAAAACCTGTATTGTTCAAGGCAAGTACTGCATACACTAGAGAATATGGCAGGAAGAGTCTCATATTGTTTGTATGTCAATAAAAGTGTAATAGCCTAAAAAAACAGGACTAACTGCTGGACTGCATGTGTATATTCTGGTATCATATGATAATGTAGATTTGCAACCATGTAATAGTACTGTTGTAGTAAGGAGTCTGATACCCATACCGTGAACCATAAATTGAATGTGTAGGAATGCCTGTATATGACAGGTGCAATCCCCAGAGGCCATTTAGTACAACTGAGAGACACATAGACAGTAAACAGGGAAAATGCAGACAAGAAAAACTGAATAGCACATGCAACTGAGATGTGAACTGTTGTTTTTTTAGCACACACAGCCATGGTTCGAATCCTGCCAGTGGTAGTAGTCTGCATACAGAATCATAGCCCACAGCTGTACAAATATGTCTAGAATGTCCAGTAAAGTGTCCCATATCTGTTGCCTATCAACCTGTCCCCCTGGGAAATCAGTGGGTTGATCCCAGACATATAGGCAGCAAACAGGAAATACAACTGATTGACACACATCTATGAGAACAAAGCTGGCACACTAGCGACTCCCCAATACCTTATGTGAGTAAGAAGCCACATATGTCCCATTTACACCCCAACTTGTCAGGTTGTGGTCATAGTGTGTACAGTAACAGAGTGGGATGTATGTGCATAATAGTAATGTGGAATCTGATACTGTGAGTGTGGGAACATTCAGGTAGTGCTAATAAACATTCCTCCCACAGGTCTGTCAGATACTAACACTGTGCCCAGAATTACAAGAATTATATGCAGTTGCTCTGAATAATGAGGTATTACACATTACTGTAGCCCACACTGTCCTACAACATATACCTGTCTAGGAAATCTGTAAAAGAGTACTGTAATACAAGGTCAGAATGCAAAAGCTCAGGTGATCAATAAGACAGAAAGCAGATAGGAGATGTACAGCAATATCTATATAGCAGACACAACTGTGATGGACAGTGTTTAAGTTGTAGCAGACTCAGCCATGGTCTGAATCCTGGGAGTGGAATTAGGCTGCATACACAATCATACCCCACAACTGTAAAGATGAGGCCAGAATGTCCAGTATATGTGCCCATATCTGCTGTCTGTCCCCCTGTCCCCCTGGTACGTCTGTGGGATGATCCCAGATGTTTAGCCAGCAAACAGGGAATACAAGGGATTGTCAAACATCTATGAAAACACACCTGTCACTGTAGCAACCCCCAAAACCATTAGGAGAGTAATATTTCAAGTATGACCTATCTACACTCCCATGTTGTCAAACTGTGACCAGAGTGTGTACATTAACAGAGTGAGATGTATGTGCATAATACTAATGTGTAATCCAGAACTTTGTGTGGCAACAGTCAGGTAATGCTAACAAACATTGCTCCCACAGGTACGTTGGATACGAACACTGTGCTGAGGAATACAGACCATTATAACCTGTACTGGTACTGTTCACTCTGGTACTGTAGGGAATTGTGAGTGTTGCAGTTTCTCTGAATAATAAAGTATCACTGGTCACTGTCACCCACACTGTGCTACATAATATAACTGTGTAAGAAAGCATGTGTATGTGTGGGTCAGGTCACTAAAGGAGGAAGAGGGCAATATTCTAGAAATGTCCCAGCACACCAGCATGTGGTCAACACATGGCCAGAGTCTGTGCAGAAAGAGTTGGATAGCTACGTGCAAAACATCAACCCGGAATCCGGGAGTATGTGTAGAAAAAGTTAGTGTTAACAAACATTCCCTCCACAGTTATACCAGGTAAGAGGTGTATACTGTAGGTAAAACCGGTTCATGTGTAACGATGATGACAGCCATATCACTGTCCAAACTAAGGCCATAGGGTAGTGTAGTGTAGTAAGACTTGTAAGGTGCAAATAACAGCACTGACTAGGAAAGTAATGTGAACTACAGGAATATACTAGTTGTTAATTGACATCTTTCTCTCCCTCCACTATATATCCATCAATAATAAACACACCCACCCCAACTGGTATGTAATGACTCTGATAATGTCCATTTGTTTGATAAATATGTTAATGGTTCCCATGCATGTGCTATATTGAATTATTCCAACATTGGTGGCATGGTGCCATCACTGTACCTGCATGCTGTTCTTATTACCACTGTGGTCCTATATATGCATGTGTTCTGTTTGCCATGCAACTGTTCCATATCTGGTGGTTGGGTTAATGGGAATATCTATGCATGCTGTTATACCTAACCCAAGAATGTGTTGACTATTACTAACCCACATATGATGATGAGATCTAAACACTATAGCACACTTGGGAAGGCCAGTCCCAGCGAACCCACCTGTCCCACCTCAGCTAGCCATGGCACCGGGCAACAGCATACCTGGGGCCCAACCCAGGACCTCCCTGTCCATTCGTCCTTCACCACCTTTGGTTGGAACCACCTCAGAGGATGGGGCTCACCCCCCCCCCCCGGGAGCGGGAGTGGACAGGCACCTGTCACTGATTGCCAGGTCAGGGCCGTGGTGCATAGAGAGATCGACCAACAGTTTTGTGATCTTCTACGCCAGCTCAAGGGCTGCATGCCGCGATTAGAGAGTCAGCCTGGCTCTGTGACTCAGCCCTCAGCGCAGCCACCTTCGGGGCTGTGAAGGTGAAGTGGTGACTGCCCATGGGTGGGGACCTCAGTCCCACTGTTACGACTAGGGGGCTTGTGGGCTTCCGATATCCAACACCCCTCCCCATCAAGGTGTTTACTCCCCACATGTGTCATATACTGCACCTGTATGCATCTTGTTTGTCTTGTCTTTCAACCTACCCAACCTGCCTCCCCAAAGATACCTACTACCCCTCCCCAACATCCCACTCTCACCTGAAACAAGAAAAAAGGGCAATCTGTTCCCACAAAAAAATCTTGCCCCATTCATAGCTGCCCATTTCTCACACATGTCCACTGGACACATGTAATCTGGTCTTATTGGCATCACAATGTATTATTGTTGTCCTCACCCATTGCCAGGGGTTTGAGTGTCCAAGTCTACCTCCAAATTCAGTGTATATGCACAGCTGTTGCTGTAGAAGAAATGGACAGCTATGGACCTTCCCTACACCCTTCCTACACATCCCTGGCTATTTTCCCTACTGTCTTTCCCTTTTTGTGCCCCTTATATCACCACTTTCCTATCAGCCCCTTTTTTTTTCTTTTAAAGAAATTAGCGCAGGGGTAAGTGGAAGTAAGCACTTTTAAGTAGCAGTAAATGGGTTTAAGCCTGTTTACACGGGGCTAAGCAATGCCTACACAGGTTAAGCAATTCAGAAGCTAACAGAGTATATGAAACTGTAACCGGAAGTTAGCGGTGATTACCTCCGCGCAAACCCACTTACAACTGCTTTAAAGTGCCTTAATCACTCTGTATCCAACAGCCCATGTTCTGTCCAGCAACAAAATAAACAGCCTCTGCAAGGCTCAAACTCAGGATGCTGCACACTATAGCCAAAGTGAATTACCACTAAGTCATGTCAGATATATACAACCCTGATGTTTTCAAAAATGTATCATCCAGCCCAGTTATTCAACAGTACAGAAAATGTATTCCAACATTTAGATGTGTGTGTGTGTATAAATATATTAATATCTAAACAGATACAACCTATCTATATATGTATATATATATATATATATATATATATATATGTATAAATATATACATATATATATAAATATATATGAACATATATACATGCAAATGCCTACATCTATAGATATGTATGTCAGATTATGTATATTTCAGCAGATATCTATATATATATATATATATATATATATATATATATATATACATATATATATATATATATATATATATATATATATATATATATATATATACGGACATACATCCATAGATAATAATGAGGAAATAACAATAACATATATGTCCACATGCAACATTAATGGGGTTGAGAGGGCCCAAACAATATACGTCTTGTGCGAATAGGTATATCCCCCCAACAGCCAAACACATCCCCCCTGCAATACACTACCAAGTGTTGTAGATCCCATAACCAGGACCAGACATGGCATGGGCATCCCTAAGATACATATACACAGACACATATATGCAGATACAGATATACATATATATGTATACATATATATATATAGATATATATGTAACAACACATACACACGCCATGTTTTGTACATTAAGTTACATATGTAGTACATGCATACAATATGGAACAGCCACTGTTCCTACAGTTACCACCTTACCAACTGGAGACTGTATGAGCCACCCATACAAATGACATTCATTGCCTACAACATTTACCCACAGAGATATCAAAGGCTATAACACCACACACAGGTGTGCATAAATGGGAAAGTTTTATTTGTGTACTATTACAGTTGAATATGCCATGTCACACAGCTGTTTAGACACGGACATCCATATAAACCGAGTAATGCACCTGTGAAACAGGAATAGTAATACAGTAGTCCAAAAATGTTAACAAATGTTGCTGTCCAGGCCGAGGCCATCAAGTAATACAGTAGTAAAGACAGACTGGGCCACAGGATACCAAACAATCAATGGTAAGTAATGCTGGTGTATAGTTCAGCAGCCTCAAACTACACTCTGTAGACAATCCCTAGGGGGTAAAGTACTCAGTTGACATACTGGGATGTAACTGTTACATAAGGCATAACTGACACCATCACAAGCACACTGACAAACAGAACAGTCTGTATGGCATAGCAGGCTCTACAGGCATACCACAGCACAGACTAACATACACCTGTGTGTAAGTGCATCACCACAACCAATGTGAACACAGCCACAGCTACATATGGCATGCTATTGTATTATTACAGTATATGGACTATCTGCTCAACACCAAACTTATATGTGCCACCCATACACTAACCCTACCTATACTGGACCACTACACAGTGTGGTCCGCTGCCTGTCTGTGGTATGGGACATGTATGTGTATGGCCCTACAAACATGTAAGCCGATAGGGTAACATACAGTGGAGCAGCATGTAACATCAGATAGAACAGGACCAAGAACAATGACATCTACCACAGTCTATACAAAGGCCAAGGTACATCATAACAATACACACACTGCCGACAATCACCATAAGTGCACAGACCTCAGTACTGTACACACAATCACAGAATTTCCAGGTTATGTCATCAAATGTAACCCCTACTATACATTACATGTGTAGCAGTCTGATATATCACTGGGTTGTTACCATATACGATGTAAATAATTATGGTGTACAGTACATATGCAGCCCTTACTGCATGACATATGTACAAAGGTTGTCACGGTTGTGGCTGGAGGCACATACACAGGGCCAGTATTGACATGTTGCTGTGATAACCTCATACATTTACTGTTGTAACAGAGTTTGTTGCACCATATGTCCTGAGGGATTTCACGTCAGTAATTCTCAAGGCTGTCACTATCTACAGACTGCAATCCTCACACTACCTTCTGCAGTTCACAGATAGGTGCTCACTGGGTAACACCTGAAACAAAAGGCATCAGACACTGGCCAGTCTGCAGATGGCCCTACAGATGGGTGTTCCCTCATTAACATAGCACTGACATGGCGGGTATGCAAACATGTAGGACAGCCATATCCACACACACACCCTGTTAAACCAACATTACTCCAAATGCAGTATAGCAGCACTTACAGTCAGTAGTCAGATCAGGCACATCTCCCTCCTCTGTGTTGGCCTGTCTCCACAGTGTATGTTGTTAGAGGTACACCCCAGTCCATCTGAGATGCTGTTTGCCAAACAACAGATCAAGTTCCTGCTCACAGTGAATGAAAGGCCCACCAGCAACATGATGTTCCTAGATATTGGTGTGTTTCCATGCAGTTGGCTATGGGAATGTTACCACAGCTGTTCCACGTGCAATCAGCTAGAGGAGGGCTACAATTCATGCAGAGACCATCAGCTGATCCTGAGCATCACTTAAAATATTCATGCTGCTGCCTAAGCAAAGCAGGTATAAGTCTCCACATCCACCAGAGAGGGAGTAAGAGAGGCAGACAGAGGCACAGAAAAGCCAGGGAGGGGTGGGAGAGTAAAACTTACGCATGTTTGTGCCACACACCTACCAGTACAAGGCATCAAACCCCCTATGACTATGCAGTGCTATCGCATGTTCATGCAGTTATTGGATGCACAACTTAGGTTGCATGTTGGGGAGCCCTCAGAACATATATGTGATGGTGAGTGACATCTAAAGCAGGGATATGGTAGCTATGTGGTAGGTGTAGTACCTGTGCCTGCCCACATGAACAGGTGTCAGTGTCAACACAGCCACACTCTCACAGGGATGCACACACATTTCCACACTTGGCAGGGCCAGGAATACAACTCATCACTAGTGGGATTGCCACAACACTACTGTTATCACACACACCACAGGGGTCATACGGAGGTTATATGTGCAAAGGGTATGTGGAGATGTCTGACATCAGACAGCATGCTTCAGTATGCCAGTGGGGATTGTAGTGAGTGTGAATGTGGTGATACGCATCATACATCACCCACACAGACATGGGTGCCAGTACTAACATGCATGTGTGCACTGCTTCACGGGTGTGTTGTGGTTGACAGTGCCAGATGGCTATAAAAGGCTAGGTGATAGGTATAACTTGGCATCAGGTCACATGACAATGGTCTGCATTGTGGCTCAGGGCTGTAGTGTCTGGAGTTGCCCACACAAGTGGGTATTGTATTCACCATCCAGTCACCTGAGTGACTATTGTGTGTGGCCAATGCTGTGCATTGCTTGACGTGTATGTGTTCCTTAGTCCATGATATGGACAATGTCTGGGATGTGCAAACCTCCCACATGCATGTACAGTGACATTTGGAACTGTACCTGGAGTGTCTGGCCTATGTTATGTACACTGATTGTTTTCATCATATGTGCCAGTCCTAGCCTCATGTGGCGGGAACTGTTCATGGACAACAGGTTGGCCCTGCACCTACATTGATAGCATGATACCAGTATTCCCTGGTGTCAGTGGCATCTGTCCATACAGGACTTGTGTTTCAGGCATGTTATGTCCTTTGTGAGTCACATTTGATGGTACCACAGGTGTTTCAGGTGTCCAGTGGGGAGCATGGGGGAGGTGCACTGTCAGCATATACATGCCTATTGGACTGATGGACAGGGTGCCATGCCCTCTGTACCCCACTGCAATCACACCATGGTTATTATCAGGGGCAGTATGCAGGGTACTACCAACATAGCGGCTGTTGCCTAGGTAAGTGTGTGTGAGTGTGTGTGTGTGTGTGTGTGTGTGTGTGTGTGTGTGTGTGTGTGTGTGTGTGTGTGTGTGTGTGTGTATGAAACATGGGTTGAGAGTGTACCCTGGGTAATACAAGGCTTGCCAACGTTGTTCAACTTGCATTGATGTCGCATTTAGGGGTATGGATTTGCACCCCAGCCTCTTGGTTACTTCAAATCTGTTATCCCTGTATGGTGGACATTGTGATATATACTTGGCCCACCATATAAGAAGTTTGCAAAACCTGCTCCACATTGAGTCCAGTTGTTACACACTCACAACCACCGCCACACAGGATACGAATGACACACACACACACCTGTCATGTCTGGGATTAAAACTCCTGCCTAACTAGTATATTACACTATAGCACTACGCTGTTATAGGATGCGCCACAGAGATGCCTGGAGCTCTCCTTCCCCAAAGGTGTATTTCACAGTGAATGACATCAGCAGGATTGCCTAAGTAGGGCATTTGAATTATAGTGAGTGTGACTAGCCTAAAATGCATCGCTCCACACACAAACATAGTAACACACACAAAACATCCACCAGTGTCATGTGTGGGGATAGAACCCCTACCAGAGTTCTATATCATACTACAGCATGATGCTGTTATAGGACGCACCACAGAGATTACTGGAGTTCATCTTCCTCAAAGGTGTATTTCACAGTGAATGAAATCAGCAGGATTGCCAAAGTTTGGCATTTTAATTGCAGTGAGTGTGACTAGCCTAAAATGCATTGCTCTCTACAGACACACACACACACACACACACACACACACACACACACACACACACACACACACACACACACACACACACACACACACAATTGCCAGGTCTAGGATTAGAATTCCTACCTAACTAATTTAACACACTACAGCAGTATGCAGTTATAAGACGCTCTGTGGAGTTTACTGGGATGCAGCCTTCCCAGAGGTGTATTTCTAAGTGGATGACATCAGCAGCTTTGCCAAAGTAGAGCATTTGAATTGTAGAGAGTGTGACTACCCTAAAAAGCATTGCTCTTTGCACAGACAGACAGACACACACACGCGCACACACACACACACACACACACACACACACACACACACACACACACACACACACACACACACACACACAGTTGCCATGTCTGGGATTGGAGCTCCTACCTAACTAGTTTATCACACTACAGCAGTATGCAGTTATGGGACACAGCACAGAGATTACTGGGCTACAACTCTCCCAAAGGTGTATTTCACAGTGGATGACCTCAGCAGGTTTGTCATAGTAGGGCTATGGGGGGGGCTGTTTGTGTGCATGGGCCATAACCCTTTCATCTAGAGGTTGACACACCACATGCGGGCACACATAGGGTCATATTCCACAGGTACGTGTATACAGCTGCTAGATGACTACTTCCTTGTACAGTCATGTTGCACAGCTAGCATGTGCACCACATAGTCTGTAATGCTGAGAGATACCAGTGGCTAGTATCTACAGTGAGTGATATCTGAACCTCATGTGGTTGTGGCCCTTTGGCTGTGTGCTGGGTGGGACAGGCCTGGATGGCTCCTTGTCACAGTCACCCTCTTTCACACATATATGTACATCTACCTTTGGCTTATTATAGTGTGCTGTCCTTAGATATATGTCTGTATTCCTGTCCACTGTGTGTGCAAAGCATGTGTGGTGCATACTGAGGAGTGTCTGTACTAACATCTGCAACTGCCAGATATGTCTGGTCCACTGGTGTTTGCAGACATGGCCTTCATGTGTTTAAGTGTGTGAGCATGCCCACTATGACCTTTCAGTATGTTGTTGACTAACATCACCTTTATTTCTCTAAGTGTGTGAGCATGCCCAGTATGCCCATCTGTATTGAATGTGTGGATCAAGTCCAGGTAGTCTGTACTGCAGTGCTGACCTATGTGTTGTACACGTACAGGTAGAATACTGTCTCTGCAGAGTATCCGTCGATCATTTGACATTGACTGTTACTACATTCTACACTGGATGGGGTGGCACACCTGACTATTTCTACATTTCTACACAGGATTGGGGGGGGGCACACCTGACTGTTACTACATTTCTACTTGGGATGGGGGGACACCTGACTATTTCTACATTTTTATACAAGATTGGGGGGCACTCCTGACTGTTACTACATGTCTATGTAGGATGGGGGGACACCTGACACTTGTACACATTTGCTATGACTGTACTGGTATGTCAGGTACTCCATTTCATTCTGTAGTCTTACCTATCATGCTGACTAGAGGCAAACCAGTGTACTACAGATCTTAGCTTTTATTTACCTACATATCAGTTTCTGACTTCCTACCCTTCAGAACTGATGTCCCACAGCCTGACCTGCTGTAGTCTGTCTGTATAGGCCTGGGGGGGATTACCCATAGGCCATAGCACAGCCTTTGTTTGTGTTTGTCTACACCTGTCCTGCTGGCTGCGACTGTTGTTGGGTATGTGAACCCCCCTGACTCGCATGTATGAGTCACTTACCTTGTGGGTGTCCCAGTATTGAGGATGGTGCTGCAGGGCTGCCTATGTCGGCAACTCCCTACACATGGTTGAGCACAGGTAATGTAATGTTTGGCATCTCTTTTACTGTATGTGAGAGTCAGAGAGAGGTGTTATTCCCTGGGTCCCTCCTATGTCAGTTTATGTGCTATGCGTTGCCTCTTTGCCAAGGCCAGGGCATACTGGGCATGCCTCCTTCTGCCTACTAGGGCAGGAGTACGGTTGTTCCTCCTCCAAGTCACTCTGTGCCTCTGCAGGCCTTGGCAATGGTGGGGAGCTGTGTGGCCCTGCCCCGTGCTGTTCCTGCTGCAGCTGTTTCTGCAGGATCATATTGTGTAGCATGGCACATACAAGGACAATTTGGGTACATGTAGCTGGTGAGTACTCCAAGGCTCCACTGGATGTGTCCAGGCACCAGAACCATGACTTGAGCATCCCAAACACATGCTCTACTATAATTCTGGTCTGTTTGTGTGCCTCATTATGGAGTTCTTGTTCGGGTGTGTGTGCATTTCTGATGGGTGTCATCAGCCATAGCTCCAGTGCGTATCCAGCATCCCCCACTAGGTGACCGTGAGGGATGTCCCCATTGGCAAATCTCTGGTACAGCTGCATCAGATGCCAGATGTGGGAATCATGATAGCTTCAAGGGCAGCCAGCGCACGCATTCATTATTATGCCCTGGGCATTGCACATGACCTGGCAGTTGATGTAGACCCTACCCAACTCACCGGGTGGTGCTTTGATGCATATGTGCATGCAGTCTATAGCACCCACTACTTCTGGGTATTCTGCTATTTGTTGGAACAGTTGCATATTGCTGGCCAACGCCTCACGGGTGTTGGGGAAATATATGTGCTCACCGACGTGCTGACATGGCATCCAGGAACTGGTGGAGTACCCTGCATGCTGATGCCTGTGAGATCCCCATCATATCCTCAGTTGGCCTTTGGAAGGTACCTGTAGCTAGTATTCTTAGGCCTACACATACCTTGGTATCCACTGGGATGGGTTCCCCTCTGTTAGTTCTGTGTGCCAGGCGTGGCCGGCACAGCTCAACAATTTTCTGTAGGAGGTCCCTGTCCACCCTATAGTGCTCCACTATCTCCAGCTCATGTAGCCCCTGGTAGGTTACCCTGGGTCTGTACACTCTTCTCCGTCTCCTCACTGTGGGTTGGTCTACAGCATTCACTTCCTCACCACCCTCAGCCTCTTCCACAAGTTGTTGTATGATAGCTATTGCAGCCCCTATCATTTTTCTGTTGTGAGTGTTAAATGTTCCCGCTTGTTTACACCGGTGGTGTAGAGTGTGGGAAAAACAGAGGGGAAGGTGTTTGCATAGTTTATAGTAGTGTTCTAGGCTGGGCTGGTCTGCTGCCTGTGTAATTGGCTGATTCTGATACATTTCACTTGCCAGCTATGCTAGTTCTCCTTGGCTACCTTCCTACTGCTGTTTTCCCTTCCCATTGCCTTCCTGTTTAAGCACGGGTGTGCGCCGTGCAAACAGAGTGCTCAAATGTGCACAGTACTGCTATTTCCTGGTTTAACTTTTTTTTGAAACTTTTAAAACCCAGTGTGTGGCACGCACACCCACTTATGCAATGTAAAGAGTGCTAGGCAGATTCAGACACACCCCCTAGCTTAGCTGTGCTAAGCTAGGAGCAAACCCAAGCCACAGGGCTCTAATCCACTTACAGTATGCCTGACACCCCCCATGATGTCAGCTAACTCCTAAGCTTACACCAAGCTATTCCTACTCTTACACTGTTGGGATCTGACTAGCATGCTGGGGAAAACTGGGATTCACTATCATTCCTCTCATTTGCATAGGATTGCCTGCTAATGCATAGTTACATGTCTCACACTGAGCCTCCCCCGTAGCAACCACTACTCACTGGCCATGTTGTCTTCTGCCTGCCATTGCCTTGCATGGCAGAATAGTGATTTTACTTAGAATGCTTTATTTAGGTTTATTTTGTTATTTTCCCCCGATCCCATTTGTGCACCTCTGCCCTACACTTAAACAGCGGAGATTGGATAAAAAAAAAATAAAAGTTGATTTTTTTTTTTTGGCTGTTTTCAATGCCAGTGGCCTTATACTTGGCCATTGACATGCTTCCTAACTGATATGCTGCCTTTATTTGGAGCTGTCACAGCTCCGTTTTGGATTCTGCAGAAATGTACTCAGTTAATGAGTACATTTCTGCAGAATGCACTAGTCCTGCTCGGCTGGTTGCAAGCTTCCTAGATTGCAGATTCACCTGGATTTCTCCTGCAAATGGGATGATTTGGATACAGGGACTGGGTCCATGCAGGATTAGTGCAGGGGCGCTTGTGCACGCCCCTGCAGGCTGTTCCTGGATCGCGTGGCAGACATATTGCCTTCTAGAGCTGCTGCACTGATCTTGCATGCCGTGCAAGGCATAGAGAATGTGGGGGTTAGTCTTTTGAAAAACAGTGTGTGCTATGACCAGTGAATTATCTAGGCAGACGTATGAGTCATGTCCTAGTTTATTACTTACTCCAGTGCCAAACCTGCCTACTACTCCATTTGTATTTGGCTACCACTAACAATTCATCTCAAAAAAGTTGCTAAGTAAAATTGCTTTTACATTAAGAGGGTTTGTGGTCTGCACTCTTGTGGGAGGAGAGGCTGGACTCTGCCCTTCTGAGCTGGGAATTTCTGGTTAAAGGTTTATAGTGCCTGCATATTTGAACTGCTTCTTATTGAAATTGGTACACCTTGTTTGCTGTAGCATAGACTAGATCCAGGCCTGCTGAATCTAGCTTTGTTTGTATAACTTGAGCACTAATCAAAGCATTCTTTAAAGTATTCAATTGTATTTATTACTGCTTGGTAGTAACTTGATTAAAGTGTAGCTATCATTCTAAGCCTTTTGGATTAAGCTCTTGGGCTTCAGACCAGTTGTTTTACATTAGGAAGGTTTGTGGCCTGCACTGTGGTGGCAGGACAGGTAGCTTACATCCTTCTAAGTTGGGAACTGCTGATTGAGGGCTCAGTATCTGTTATTCTAAAAGTGTATTAGTTCTATCTTAAGCACTTGGGCTTCAGGCCAGTTATTTTACATTAAGAAGGTCTGTGGTCTGCACTCTTGTGGGAGGAGAGGCTGGACTCTGCCCTTCTGAGCTGGGAATTTCTGGTTTATGGCTTATAGTGCCTGCATATTTGAACTGTTTCTTACTGAAATTGGTACACCTTGTTTGCTGCAGCATAGACTAGATCCAGGCCTGCTGAATCTAGCTTTGTTTGTATGCTTGTTTGCTTGTTATTTCCCTGAAATGCTAATTCCACCTAAAATGTGGCTTTTCAGTGCTTCTGTGGATCCCTAGTGATATCTGCATTGCTTACTGTACTTATTTCCTTGTTTCACTTGAAAGAAAGTTACTGTTTGTAGTTTTTGCATTTAAGTTACCTGTAACACATTGCATTTAAGTTACCTGGCACTTGCTCACTAAAGCAATTATATAAGTCAGCACTAAAAAATTAAAAGCACTACACCCTCACAAACTCCCCTTGAGTACCTTGTTCCCCAATGGCCCTTTTTTTCAATTATAAAGGAATTCCCAATACTATTCTAGCATGTCCAAAGGTCAGTTGCCAATCTCCTCTCCGGTCCAGCTGGTGAATCTGGGAATCTTGAGACAATGTTACAACTGTCTCATGTACACAGACAACCCTCTCCTCCTCCCAACAAATTCCAATACATGTGAGAGATGCAACCATATAGCCAAACTGGAGGCTAAGCTCTCTCAACTCAGTACTGGCGTAACCAGTCAGGAGGAGAAGGAAACCACACTCACTACAATTCCAGTCTCACATAGACCTACCACGACAGCAAACCAAACACATAAACGCACAAAAACATACTCGGAGGCTCTAAATAAAAATCTGCCTAAGCAGCAGAGGCCTCCAAAGCAGACACCCAAGCAACCGCTACCCCAAAACAAAACATGTGCAACACATAGCTCACAAAGCCAGTGTGCTGAACAGTCACAGCTCTTAAGGCTAAACAACACACCTGATACAATTGTAATAGGTGACTCTATCATCAGGCACACTGACGTCCCGCTCACCAGGCTGAACAAGGTGAAGGTCAAGGTGAGCTGCCTGTCGGGCGTTAGGATCCGCCACATAACACAAGCACTCAGGTCACTCCAAGGCAAGTATAAATATGACTCAGTCATTGTCCATGCTGGTGTGAATGACCTGAGACGTACCTCCCTGGACTACATGAAAAGAGACATAGAGGAGCTCTCTGAGCATGTAGCCCAGGCCGGTATGACCCTGACCTTGAGTAGCATCTTACCCTCACCAAGAATAATGCCACAGTATGAAGACAAGATGATCAATTTCAACACTTGGCTTAAGTATTGGTGTCATTCAAAGGGGATCCAATGCCTGTCAGCCTGGGATGACATGCTCGACAAGCCACGATGCTTCGCTAGGGACGGCTTGCACCTGTCACCCCTGGGCTTTCGGATATTGGCAAAGGCTCTTGCCACCCCACAGTGCCTTTTAGGCAAGGCTCAAAAGACAAACCCACCTCCATAGGTATCACAAGGGATAAGAAACTAAGAGTAATGCTACTCAATGCCAGAAGTCTAAACCTCAAGATGCACGCACTTGAAACTCTCCTTAGCATGGAGAACATCGATATC
Organism: Protopterus annectens; assembly: GCF_019279795.1. Taxonomy (NCBI): domain Eukaryota; kingdom Metazoa; phylum Chordata; order Ceratodontiformes; family Protopteridae; genus Protopterus; species Protopterus annectens. The sequence goes on along the minus strand of NC_056728.1, from coordinate 1,633,970,876 downwards.
TGTGCAGTAACAGAAACCTGGTTCAAGGCTCCCGAGAGCACCCCAGCACTACCAGGTTATACCTCATACCATGATTTTCGGCCCCAAAACTTGGACCGAACCACAAAAGGAGGGGGAGTATCAATATTCATCAAAGATACCCACACCTCCAGGTTGGTGTCACAGCACGAAGCATCAGAGACTATCCATGTGCAACTAACAGTGGGTAAAACTGCCTTCCAGTTTATAGCCTGCTACAGACCACCCTCCCAAACCCAGGAACCCCACTCGGCCTTCCTGAGAACACTGGAAAATATGAAGGTCTCTCCAAACACCATTATATTGGGCAACTTCAACTACCCAAACATAGATTGGGAGCATTACTCTAGCTCCAACACCCTAGCCCAAAGGTTCCTAGAATTTATAAACTCAAATGCTATGGAACAACTTGTTACCACTCCCACAAGAGGGGAAAACATACTGGACCTGATCATCACCAACATGGGGACTCTATGCTCCAGACCAGAAGTGTATCCCTCACTGGTAAGATCAGACCATAAACTAATCTCACTGGATATTCACATCCCAACCTCACCCCCTGCCCAGAAAACCACAGTGAAAAACTTCTCTAAAGCAAATTTCACACTCCTCAAAACCAAGGTGGAATCCTTCAAAGCCCCTGGGCCTGTGGAAAATATGGCCCAGACCGCAGAATCCTTTATGAACGCATTCTATGAACACCTTCAGGAATGCATGGCTCATGCAATCCTAAATAAAACCAAGACCCAATCCTCCAAAGGCAGACGTCCTGTCTGGTGGACCCCAGCTATAAACAAACTATACAATAGAAGGAGGAAGCTACTACATGATAGAGCAAAATCCCAAAAAGGGAAGGCTTCTCTGATCAGTATTAGCAAAAAACTATGGGCACTCATAAAATGGTCTAAGGCCAGCTTCAAGAGAAAAATTGCACAGGACACTAAGGATAATCACAAGGTTGTCTTTAGTTATGTTAGGAACCTGTGTGGGAATTTCCAGATATGCTCAGAATTAGTCCAAAATGACAAAAAATACACTGAACCCACAGACATTGCCAACATCCTAGCTGACAGGTTCAGCGCAAACTCCCCCCACCTCCCCACCAAAAGGGCAAATATCTATCCCAGCAGAGCGCTGCCCCCCTGACATCTCAGATGCTCAGGTAAGAGCCGCCCTCTCCAAAGCAAAAAACACAGCATCAGTGGGACCAGATGGTGTCCCGGGCTGCATCCTACATGAACTCCAAGAAGAGCTAAACCCAAACATAAAACTACTGTTGAATCTCAGCCTTACTACAGGATATGTACCCAAAGAGTGGCATACAGCAACAGTGGTACCTCTCCACAAAGGTGGTGCCTCAACGGATCCTGGAAACTATCGCCCCATAAGCCTGACTAGCTTGGTCTGCAAAGCTATGGAAAGAATCATCATGGACCTCATAAATAAAGATATTGGGGACCTACAGACACTGGATCCTACCCAGTTTGGCTTTGTTAAGGGCAGATCCTGCCTCTTAAACCTGGTTGATTTCTTTGAAACAGTCACCAAGGCCATTGACGAGGGGAAGGTGGTCCACACAGCCTACCTGGACCTCGCAAAAGCCTTCAGTACAATATCCCACTCGGGAATTATAGATAAGCTCACCAGCTTAAATATAAACCCCTATGTCACTAGATGGGTTGCAAACTGGCTCAAGGACAGAACCCACATGGTTAGAATTGCTGGAGCCATGTCAGACTCCAAACCAGTTACAAGTGGCATCCCACAAGGCTCAGTCCTGGAATCTCTCTTGTTCGGTATATATTTCTCGGAGGTACAGGCCAACATGGAAGGACTGTGGCTGACCAAGTTCGCAGATGACTGCAAACTGGGCGCCATAATTGACTCTCCAGCTGACACAAGCATCCTTCAAAAGGGCCTCATAGAAACAGACAACTGGTGCCAGAGCCATGGCCTCAAGCTAAACGCCAAAAAGTGTATAGTCATACCCTTTGGCAAAAACAAAGTGCCCACAAATTACCACATAGGTGGTAATCCATTAATTACAAAAGAAGTAATTAGGGACCTGAGGAACCAAGTTGATAGCAATCTCTCATTTGACAACCACGTGGCCAAAGTGGTTAGAAAAACATTTTATATAGCCCACCTAATCATGAAGGGATTCACATCTAGATCAGGGGAGGTCATCGTGCCTCTTTACTCATCCCTCATCAGGCCCATAATTGAGTACAATGCCCCTTTTGGGATGTACCTTACCAGACACCTGCAGCAACTGGAAAGACCCCAAAAGTACCTCACCAAGAGGATCAAAGGGCTCAAACAGGTGCCATTTGCTGCCCGGTTAAAGAAACTCCAGCTCTACTCAGTGGCATACCGCCTGCTCACAGGCGATCTGTGCCTGATGTATAAAGCCATGTCCAACCCGGAATTAATGGACATGCTGCACCTCAGAAAATCCAAATCCCATCGAGCTACGAGCTCGAGAGACTTGAACCTCAGCACTGAAATAAGTAGGACATGTTGGAGGGACAGATTCATAACCCAGAGGCTCCCTTCACTCTGGAATAAAATCCCAGTCCAGGTTAGGCAGAGTCCCTCATTGACTCTATTCAAGAGGAATCTTGATGAGTGGATGGGAGATCATAGGTTTACCCCGGGTATCACTTCTGTGTCACTGTTAGACAGAGGCACAGTATACTAACCTCGAAAAAGGGCATAGCAAAATTAATTTAAAATGGGTGGTGAAAGCCAAACACTCCCTGGCTAGGCTTATAAATGCCCTAGGGCAGATAGCCTAGTATGAACCTATGAACCTATGATGAACAAAGCAGTAGGAAGTCCCTTTAGCACAAGTATATCTCTATCTAACATACTGATATGAGGAATTCTTTAACCCACATGTTATTGTACTTTTCCTCTCCATCTGCTTCTTCCTTCAGACTTAAACTTCGCATTTTCACAATTCTCAGATGATCTCTTTCTTTATCTACCCTTATCCCTTCCCATATGTAGGTACCATAGTGTAAAGCCTTTGTATGTACAGATTATGTAATAACTAATCTTTCTATTTCCTCAGAACAATGCAGAAGTACACCTCTGTACTTGCTGCTCATACTCCTATTGTTTGCTTTGCACTTTAGTATTTGTGATAACAATGCTGCTCTGTTTCTGTTTGGCATAGCTTTACATGTCTCCACCAAAACCCTATAAATACCTCCCTGCAGACCAAAGCCTAACTTAGAAAGACATACCACTTATAAATTATGCTTCTACTAATAAATTGTTATGCTTCTACTATGGTTACATTCTGATTGTATTTTTATTCAGTTTGTTGTAAACATTACAGACAATGTGCAATTGTGGTGATTCTGCTATTATTGTATTTGCTGTAATTGCATCTCTATTAATTTTAATTTACTTTATTTCTTTGCTGTTTTGACAGGGTCATACCTGTAAAAGGTCTTTGAACAACAGAATCTACCCAAGTGGCAAATGTGTAAATAAAATGAATAAATACAAGTTTTGATTTGGTATTACTAACAAAAGTTGTTGTAGATTATGCAGGTCAACTTCCTCTTCACCATCTGCATTCAGAAAATTAGCATGTATTCATAGGTTCATAGATGTGTACTAGGCCAACAGCCCTGGAGCCTTTACAAGCCTAGCCCATAGAAGTTCCCTGGCATTATGTTGTCGTTAGTTCCCGGTCCCTCTATCAAGTAGAGTCACTGGAGTGATCCCGGGGTGAACTTTCTATTTCCCATCCACTCATCAAGATTTCTCTTGAAGAGGGCAAGTGAGATGCTCTGCTTGACATGTATGGGAAGTCTATTCCAGAGCATGGGCAGTCTCTGGGTTATGAACCTGTCCCTCCAGCATGTTCTGTTGATTGTGGTAATGAGGTTGAGGTTTCTGAAGCATATGGTGTGGCGGGATTGTGATTTCTTTAGGTGTAACATTTCTAACAAGGCTGGGTCAGACATGACTTTGTAAGTCAACCAGAGATCACCTCTTAATAGATGATATGAGACAGAGAAAAGCTGGAGTTTTTTGAGTCTGTCCATGTGGATTGGGAGGGTGGCCTAATGGTTAAGGTGTTTGCCTTACAAACACAAGGTGCAGGGTTTGAGTCTCACAAGGGATAATTGGCTAAGCTTAGAATGGCTCACAAGGGCAGTTAGCTTAGTACTAATCTATGAACCTATGTAGGGCATGTGTTTAAGGCCTAGGATCCTCTTTGTGAGGTACTTTTGTGGCCTTTCCAGCTGTTGCAGGTGTTTAGTGAGGTACATGCCAAATGGGGCATTATATTCGTTGACTGGTCTGATGAGGGAACAGTAGAGAGAGATGATGACCTCTTTCTTCCTGGATGCAAAACCCTTGGTAATGAGATGTGCCACATCGATCGACTTTCTGACCACAGTGGGAATGTGGTGGTTGAAGGAGAGGTTGCAGTCAACCTGTGTCCCCAGATCTCTTATACTGCCTTCAATGTTCATTAGGCCATCATCAATGTGGTAATTAGAGGGAACTGAGTTTTTCCAAAAGGGATTGACGATGCATTTTTTGGCATTAAGCTTAAGGCCATGGTTTCGACACCAGTTGTTGGTCTCAGTGAAGTCTTTCTGTAGGATGTCTACATTACTTAGAGAGTTAATAATGGCTCCCAGCTTGTAATGATCAGCAAACTTGGTCAGCCAGAGCCCCTCCATGTTGGCCTGGACTTCTGAGAAATAGATGCCAAACAGGAGAGGACCCAGGACTGATCCCTGTGGGACTCCACTCATGACTGGTTGGCAGTCTGACTTGGAGTCTGCTACTTTCACACTGTGGGTTCTATCTCTGAGCCAGTTTGCAACCTACCTAGTGATATAGAGGTTGATGCCTAGTTTGGTGAGTCTGTCAGTAATTCCTAAGTGGGAAATGGCATCAAAGGCCTTGGCCAGATCAAGGTAGGCTGTATGAACTGCCTTGCCCTCATTCTACCCTTCACAAAACCAAATTGCATGGGATCCAGAATTTGGAGATTCCCTTTGTCCTTGTTAATTAGGTCCATGATGATGCACTCCATAGCCTTACATATTAGACTCATCAGGCTAATGGGGCGATAATTCCCAGGGTCTGTAGTCACTCCCCCTTTATGGAGAGGGATGACTGTAGCAGTGCACCATTTTGTAGGGACAAAGCCTGAGGTGAGTCTGTGATTGAACAGGGCACACAGATGTGTTGCCAGTTCACTTTGTAGTTCATGTAGAACACAGCCAGGGATATTGTCAGGTCCCATGGAAGATGTATTCTTGGCTTTGGACAATGCAGCTTTAACCTGTGCTGCAGTAATGCTGGGTGCTTGGCATTCTTCTGGTATAGTGATTGGTCCTTTAGGGAGGGAGAGAGGGGTAAAATTGGCACTGAATCTGTCTGCCAGTATGTTGGCAATATCTGTTGGCTCAGTATAAGAGGTACCATTGTGCAGTAACTCAGAGCATATCTGGGTATTGCCGTGAAGATTCTTGATATAACTGTAGAAGGCTTTGTGGTTGTTTTTAGTGTCTGCTGAAATTCTGCCTTCATAGCTAGCTTTAGAGGTTTTGATGAGGGATCTCAACTTTTTGTTGAGGCTAATAAGGGACTTTTTCCAGTCTTGGGACTTCATCTTTTTCTGCAACAGTTTCTTCTTTCTGTTGTAGAGTTTGTTAATGGCAGGGGACCACCAGATTGGCTGGATTGTAATGTTGAATGACTTGCCTTGTAATCTGATCACTTTCTCAGCAGTAACCAACCACTGATTTTTATTTTTGATTTATTTACTGCAATTTGTTAATTAGGTGATTAAACTGGTCAGTTTGACCCTTTTCAGCCATGAACCAAGATCCTAGTGATTCACAATGTACAATTGTGCAATCAACATCAAACAACTTAGAATTTGTTACAATTACAAATGTTAATGTGCATGAAGTATAATAGATAGGAAATAAGTTACAGATTATAAGTCAGTTACATTGTTACAGAACTGGCAGCTTAATGTAGAACATTTAATGGTGGAACAAATACCAAGTGTTCATTTCTAGAGTTGTAACTAAGCCTTTGTCATTAAAGAAAGTACAGCTGGATTCATCCATTAGATGTTCATTTGGTTTCATTGTGAAAACCAAGAGTTGTTTCATTTCTAATTTCAGCAGGAAAATTATTCCATGTTGTGAGACCAAGCATGGAAAATGTTTTTTCACCAATGACTGTACAAAAATCAAGGTTTAAGTAAAGTAATGTAATGTCAATTTTCCTGTGCACTCCTCAAAAAGCAGGATGGACCTCTCATGGTCAGGCAAGACTTAAGTGGTGGGCATTGTCCTCGTACTGTTATTTTATGCAAAGGGTGCCTAGTAACATTTCAGCTGTTTTAGGCACAAGCAGCCATTTAAACTGTCATGAGATCACAGTGGCAGAGTAATACAAAGCAATGTATCATATTCTCCAAAACCTGCAGTTTTTGCGCATTTGGGTTTTAATGGAGTGCTATTAATTATGAGGCCTCCTCTGTTTTGTTCTGCAAGATTCTTGACCAGAGAAGAAAATCTAATGATTATGTTATGTAAAATAGTCCATTTCAACTTGTTTTAGTTCACTAAATTACAAGATGTCAGGGTTTATGCTTATCATCTCTTCCTTGATCATTTTGACTTTATTTTGTAGTTTTTACATTCCAGGCTCCAGTGGTTTATATTTTTTTTTCATAATTATGGCTATCATATAGCAGTCACTAAATAAAAGGCTAAATACTCATCTAAATGTCCATGTGGGGAAGTGAGATGCTTAAATGATTTATACATTTAGGCAGCATATAAAATATGCATTATGAGATAGGATGGTACATCAGCAGCTCCAACCTAAACTGAATGCAGTCAATCAAGCAGCAAAGCATAGCATCCCTGCATAAAAGATATATATTACAACGCATTTAAAATAGTTTCTGTTTAATTGTTTCCTTTCTGCCTTTCCCTTGGAACCATCTTGTGCCGTCAATATTTTCCCTGGGAATATCTTTTTAAAAGCTGCAAGGGAACTGCTGCCTTGCAGATAAATAAGGCAGGGAGAGCCATAGCTAGATCATCTGTCTTCCACTCCCTCAACCTAAAGTTGAGGGCCAAAACAATATCTTTCCAAAGCTAAGGACCAAAAGAACTTCTCTTGTGTAACACTGCAGTATGGACCTTAGTGCAGTTACGGACAGGTCTAACTCTCTAACGGCAGGCTCTGCTACAAATGCGGTATTGGTACTAACTCTCCTTTCTAATGGCAGGCTTAGCTACAAATGCGGTATTGGTACTTACTCTCCTTTTTAATGGCAGGCTCAGCTACAAATGTGGTATTGGTACTAACTGTCCTTTCTAATGGCAGGCTCAGCTACAAACGCAGTATTGGTACTAACTGTCCTTTCTAATGGCAGGCCCAGCTACAAATGCGGTATTGGTACTAACTCTCCTTTCTAATGGCAAGCTTAGCTACAAATGCGGTATTGGTACTTACTCTCCTTTTTAATGGCAGGCTCAGCTACAAATGTGGTATTGGTACTAACTGTCCTTTCTAATAGCAGGCTCAGCTACAAACGCAGTATTGGTACTAACTGTCCTTTCTAATGGCAGGCTCAGCTACAAATGCAGTATTGGTACTAACTCTCCTTTCTAACGGCAGGCTCAGCTACAAATGCGGTGTTGGTATTCATTTTTGAAGCAGTGCGTAAGTGAATGCAGACACTGCACTCTTTCCTCAGCAGCATTAACAGCTTGCATCTAAGGCAACCTACCCCATTTGCTTTGCTTAAGTTATGGCTCGGAAGGCAGGCTTAGATATGATATGACTAATTTTAAACTTTAGTTTGTGTATGATATGATGGGTGGGGGGGTCTGCTGTGCTGAATGTGAACAGGTAACGAATGAGTTATACCCATAGGAGATGATGTTCAGTACATGAACATGTGTCCTCTGGTATTCTACACAATTCTCTAAGTGATCACCACCTTACTTTTCTACGCTTAGGTCAAAAAGTTGCTAAAAGTATGTATCAACTGGCTGTGCTCAAAAGGAACTTCAACAAAGATGAATTCAAAACTTACTACAACAATGCTACTGGTCACCTCTAAAAGTCCTTCTATTAGATGAAGCCTTTGAATAGTTTAACAAAACTTTTTTAGGTATTCTCTGTCTCTTAGCACCTACTCATAGAAAGAAAGAATGGTATTCATAGTCATTGCATGAATGCATTATGATTATCAGCACTGTCAGTAGATGAGACTAGCTAAGCCGCGATTCATAGAGGTCACTTACATTAATGCACAATGACCTTGAGTAAGCGTAAGTAAATGACATCATAATGAGATGTAAATGTGAAATGATGTAAACGTGCATGCTAATTAAGTGTTTGTCCCCCACTTGCAATTCATAGTCAAATTTTTGTGCTTTTCTGCACTGTCTACAGATTTGTTGTAAAAAGCAGAGTCGCTCCTATTCTAACTACTTTGCAATCCATGAAGATAATGTCACTTTGCTGCTAGCTTGGAAGTTTCCTTTGCTGACCCTGTAAAATGATTTGAGTTGTCCTTTTTCTTCCTTTATCCCTTGTTCTGTGTCTTTACTACACTTAAAATGCCATAGTCATAAACAGAAAACTCATCAGTGTTTGCTTCTGATAGACAATGAAAGCATGCCTGCCATCCTCAGAATAAATGATATATAAACAAACCCTTACTTATATACACATGCAGAGTGCAGCCAAGTAAAGCTGGCCTGAAGTAATGTTTGTACTATCATGAATACACTCACAATAGTCCATTCCTTATCCCCCACCACTTTCTTCTAATTATAATGCTGTCCGTTCTCATTCATCAGTGACATTCAGGAATCTGTCAGCAGACACATGTTGAGTCAATAAAGCATCTTTGCCAGTTCCATACTTGAATTAAATCATTGCACTTCTACCATGCATGCACAATCACTAAAAGACACCAAAGTAAATGATTTTCTCACTAATGAGCAATCATTTCCATTAACTCTGTAATGATTTCCCATTTGCAAATGACAGCTTATAATATTCACCAAAGCTATTGTAATATGCCAGTCATATGAATCAAACAAAAATTTCTTGAAGTGAACTTAATAACCTTACCTCATTTTGAACTGCTTCATACTAATTATTTTTCTTATTTTAAAAAGTCTCCAGTAATCCCAAGGTAATATGGCTCTCTAGAACTTATTCATATAAGTTTAGGGTCTTCTTTGCATTTTGTATGCAAATGAGGCTCTTTTACATTTATCTCTATGAATCTCAGTCATTTGCAAAAGTATATGGCACCTTATGCTCATAACTGGCCTCCCTACTTATATAAACATAAAAATTGCTCCTGCTCCCTATATGTTAGTCAGTATTAAAAAATTAATGTTCAAAAGAGAGAAAACCTGGAAACAGTGGAGGACAGATCAAACTATACACACCAGACAGATATATAACACCATTCAAAACCACATCAAAATCCTGATAAAAAGTCAAGAGATGTACTTCATGTAGATGCAATTAAGTAGACCTTAAATTCTACGCCACCGTCATCAACCACCTCTTATTAACATACATATTCTCATTTTTGTTTATTTTCTTTGCAGTAATTTGTGTTCTGTAACATAGTCTTGTATCTTCCAGGTTTTCTTTGCTTTTCAGTTTATCAGACCACAATAAACTAGGCTCATTCTTCTAAAAATAACTGTAAAAAGGTCTCCTCATCCTTTGATATTGCGTCTTGCCTCATTTGAATTCCTGGGTATTTGTTTCAGAAGTCCATCTGGTGCTCTGTTTTTTTTTTGTCTGCAGTTGGTGCCTCAACTCTTTCTATATCTAAAACTATCACATTAGTTGATTTTATATAGTGGTATTTTGTTTAGCAAATGTTGTTCATGCCCTTGTCTTTGGTAATGTAGGAAGAATAACATTCTATATAGATCCATTATGCACCCTAGGTTTGTTTATAATAATAATAATAATAATAATATTATTATTATTATGAAATGCCTGTTTTTATGAGTATCACTTTTGAGTAATGATGTGGTTTTAAAACAAACTTTTAATCAATTGAGTGAAGAGTTTTTTGCAGAGAGGTTACTGTAGGAATGATATCTTTAAAGTAAGGGAAGAAGTAGAGTTGGTCAGGAGTAATAGGGCAAAGTCATATTTTTCAATGAATTATGAATCCAGTGATGCTATAGATCCAGCATTAATAACACGCAGTAGAGTGACCAGAGTTCCTCTCACACTAGTGATGTTCACTTAATTTGTGATTTGATGAGAAAGAACTGACCGATATTAATGACGAATGAGAAATTAAAACCTGTCATAGGTAAGGAGCCAAAATATATATTTAAGAACAAAAAGTCTTTGAAGAGAAGAATTTATTATAGAAAGCAGCAGATTGTTAACACCAGTTTTTATGGTACCCCACCCTGTGGGAAGTGTAGCGCTTGTGAATGTCTAGATACTGGTACATGTTTTGTCCACCCTGTTACAAAAAGGAGTTTTAATTTGAGGGTGAGTACAGATTGCACCACCAAGAATTGAGTTTATCTGGTGAGGTATGTTTCCTGTCTGCTTCTGTGTGGGGGAAACTAATCACTCATTTAGAGAGTGAATACTGCAACATCAGTACAGTATTACTAACAGGGATCATACTAGCTCGTTGGCGAAACACATTGCAAATAAATGGTATGATGCACATATTTAAATTTTTTGTTACAGGTTTTGTTTGAAGATTTATGGGTAGGGGATATTAACAACAGGACAGAACAGGCAGAAGCCTTTTGTTTCAGGCTGATAAAGAGCATGGTTTAAATGTAATAGCACATTTTCGAAGCCAGTTTTGAAGGCTAGAGGGTTACATCATTGATCATTTTAGATGTTTTAAATGGAATGTATTTTTAAAAGCTGTACTAAGAGCAATTGATTGAAGAAGTTAATTGTTTCATTTAATTGATGGATTGTTACTATATATATATATATATATATATATATATATATATATATATATATATATATATATATATAGTTTTTTTTTATGTTGATGTTTTATGGCCCGAAGAAACAACATATTTGCTGTGAAATCGCTTACAGATTTATTTGTTTTACCAAAGCCGTGTTTGACTGTTCTTTCATTTTTATTGAAGTTGTTTGTAAGGCTTCCTAGTTCTCTATATGCTCGTAAAGTGGGAGCTGTTTTATTTTTTGTCCAGACCATCCAGCCTTTGATTCTTTGTTTCATGAGTTGTTTAGTTGCTAAGGAAAGCCATGGGACAGGGTTGACTTTGACTCATTTTGTTATTGAGAGATGGCTTGTTTGTTAACAACACTTAGGAAGATTTTATTGAACTCAGAGACAGTATCATCTAAGGGGAGAGTCCTTAGTGGTTCCCACTTAAGGAGATGTAGTGTCTTTGTGAAAAGTACTGTTTTTCTTACCAGGCATTAATAATGTGCTTTGAAGCTGTTGCTTGGCTGCTTCATGGTATAGAATAAGAAACTGTATAACTTTGCTTGCTTTTAGTTCAGCTGTCTAGCTGCAAGCTTCAGGCACAGACAGTTGTTTGGTCTTAAAAGTAATACAATAATAATAACATTGACTTTACATGAGCTTTTGTACAGTAAAGTCTGAAAGCATAGTTAACCTCATTTGACAAGGTATATTATAATGCTGCATGTAAAATAGAAATTTCCCATGTGTAGGAATTAAAGCAGGACTATTACTTTATAAGGCAGATTTTTTTTCTGTTGTCTAAATTGCATACCTGAAACCAAATGTTAAAAGGACAAGCATGTTTTAATTCACTTAAGTCAATTCAGAGTCATGCATCTGAATGTGTGTTGAAAATAAATAAATAAACAAAAAATCTTCAGAATGAATCTTTTCATAGTGGATTCTAAATTCTAAGCAAAAAAATATTTTTGGAATGGACCATCCATACGTAAAATAAGGCATATCTATGAGGATCATGCATAATTCAAAGGGTCATCATCTACAAATGTTGCCTCCTGAATTTGCAGGACCAGTCAGTGGCTCATGCATTTATCCTGAAGACTGACACATCAGAGAATTCAGCCTTAAGAAAAAATGTCAAACTTCCCATGGCAATAGCAGCAAGTACTGTTTTTTTTGCAGCTACATTTGGGTTCTCATCCCAAGAACAGGCTTCGGGAAAATGGCAGTCACACCTTTGTAAGGCCAGATTGCTATCTTGAGATTACAGGCTGCAGAACAAGTTTTGATTTGATGTTTTTGGACTTTTTCCAAAGCAGCTCCATTTTAAACATTACAGTGCGCATTTTTCTTTCTCATTTCTGGCTATAAGACTTCCTTCCAGTCAGTTGTAAAAATATAGCATTTTTTCCAAGGACATTAGTAATCTATATGTTGCTGTTTATTCCAGTTTGTTTAATAACTTAATTTACTAACATATAGCCATTAGTTTTGATTAGTTATGACCAAGAGACAGGATTCAGTGTATGTGAGGAGTTTATATTTAAGCAATAATCTATGCCTGTGTGTGGTTATATCAGGATTTACCCACTGTGGGTGTGGTTTGATCATGAAGGTGAAGGGGGGGGGGGCTGTTCCAAGAGACTGAAAGCAGGATGCAGCTGTTTGTGAATGGCTTGCTTGCCTGCCCATCTCCCCCAGTACTATATCTACAGTCTGTTCCAATTTGGATCCATTTTCCATTCACTCTTAATAATTTCACATTTCCTTTTGCTTGTCTGTGTTCCCGATTCTCATTCTTAGGACTCACCTACTCTTCACTACAATTTTTCCATAGCTACCTCTCAAACAAAGCACAAACAGTGAAATGGAAAAATGATTTGTCCACCTTCTTACCCATAACTATAGGTGTCCCAAAAGGATTTGTAGTAGATCCTGCTCTCTTCAACATATTCATTAATGATCTCTACAGTGTTACAAAAAAAATGCCACCCTGGTTCAGTGTGGATGACGCAGCCGTAATTTACTCTGACAAACCTCTCTCTAAACTCCAAAACCTTACACAACAATCCTTTTCAATTGAAATATGACTAAACAATTTACAACTACTTCTAAACCCCAAACAAACAAAATTACTGATCTTTACTCTCAAAACACATTGCCACCAAAGCAACTCTATTCACTATCGCCTCTGCTAACAACACCATGATAGAACAATAAACTACATAAAATTACTGGGTGTCATCATAGATGACCATTTGAGATTTAGCTATCATGTATCACATAGTTAAAAAAATTATTAAAAAAGGTACATTAAACAGAGGAAAATCATGCCTCACACAGCCTGAAAACATATAACTTCTACTTTCTTACTGCCATTTCTCCTTTGTACTGCCACAGTCTTAAGTCTCACAACCCTCCAGACTTCAGCAGTGTTACAATGAAACAGCCAAAGTTAGTGTGAACTACAACAGTAGTATACACCACTGCGCAGCACTGATAGAATTAAAATGGTTGCAGGTTACAACTACCACATCTCTTAGCTCCTTCTCAGCTATCTACAATACACAAACCTCTCAGTAAGCTGGAAGATTGCCCAGTCCCTTAACAACTTAACATAAAACTACTCCGCCAATAGAATTTTATGCTCTAGAGAAACATCACTAATCACTAAAACCAACTCATCTAATACTGCATGTGACTCTGTATGTTCAAATAGAGTAGCTAAACCATGGAACCAATCCCTCTGCCACTGAAATCTATTCTAAATGGGATAAATGTCACTATAATCTCCAGCTTACTATATCCTCAAACTGTTTCTCTTCAGTCAGAATCCTATGCCCCACAGCCAGTCTTCACTAATAACGCAGTAGTTTTTACTGACATCTACAAGCCATGTACATAGTTTTGTAAACCTTATGATAGCCTTCTATAATTGTCTTTGAGTCTGCTTAATACCACACCTCCTTGTCAAGGATAACATCAGAAAATGGACTAAAAACATGAAAATGCTATTAGGATTAATAAGCAGTTTGTGAGCTTAGGTTAACATCTGCAGATAAGGACAATTGCAGATCTTTCTTTAGTTACATTAGGAACCTAAAAAGTAACAATGAGCATTGTTTTAGATTTATACATAATGGCAACACTTACTCTAATCCTGTAGATATTAACATATGACCAAACAAATTCAGTGCAAACCACACCCTGGAGGTGACTACCCAAAGGCTGCTTATACATGAAGGTCTCATTGTCACTGAGGAACATGTGCTGAAGGTGCTGTGTGAGACTAAAAATACCTCCTGCATGAGATCTAATAATATACCTGGCTGTTTAATAAAATAGTATGATACTAGTCCTGGCTGAGCTGCTCATTAAACTGTTTAACTTGAGTTTAGCCATTGACTTTGTCATTGAGGTGTGGTGATCAGAAGTAGTTATGCCACTGCACAAGGCCAGCTCCACCACTGACCTCATGAATTATAGGCCCATCAGCCAGATAAGTCTTAGTTGCAAAGCCATGGGACATATTATAACTGGTGTGATAAACTATGATGTTTAAAAACCTCATCAGTCTAGACCCACAGCAGTTTGATCTTGTCAAGAGTTGATCCTGTCTAATGAATCTGGTTAACTTCTTTGAAAGAGTAATAGAAGCTATTGGCAGCAGTCTTCCTGTCCACATGTCATACATTGACCTGGCCAAGGCATTTGACTACATTGCTAGCATAGTTAATAAGCTAAATGCATTACAAACAGATCCCTATGTAATAAGATGGATAGCAAGTTAGCTAAAGGATAGAACCCACATGGTGTGGGTAACAGGTGCATCATCAGAGAGCATGAAGATGACCAGTAGTGTCCAATAGTGCTCTGTACTGGAACCTTTTTTGTTTAGCATTTATTTCTCTGATCTGTAGGCCATAAACCAACACCTCTGGCTGTCTAAATTTGCAAATGACTGTAAACTAGATGTCATTGTCAAGATACCTCTGACACCCAAGCCCTGCAGCAAAAAATTGCCTTGTAAATACATGATGTATTAAAAATAGACTTAAATGCTAAAACAGTGTAATATGTTCACAGTTGCACACTTCCCCTTCAGTATACAACACAAACAATATCCCCCTTCCAAAAAGAGAATGTTGTTAGAGACATTAAAACTTATGTTGATCATCTTCACTTTGTTCGATTATCATGTAATGACAGTAGCCAGAAAGTCATTCTACTTAGTGCAACTGATTGCCAAGGGAGTATCATCTAAAGAGGTCATTATCCCCTTATGTATAACATTGATTACCCCAATTATTGAAAGTAATTCCCCCTTTGGAATGTAGCTCACTAGACATATCATACAACTAGAATGACCTCAGAGGTTCCTAACTTAGATGATCACTGGCATAAAAACCCTAAGCTAACACAAAAGACTGGTCACAGTGTGTCTTTATTCAGTATCTTATAGGCTCCTAAGTGGAGGTCTCTGTCTTGCCTTCTGAGCCATGAAGGACCTAGTGTGCATGGATCCTTTATATCTCCATAAGTTATTTATCACCACAAACACCAGAAAAAGAGTTCTAAATCTTCACAGCAGGTAAATAAAATAAGGTGTAGAGACAGGAACATTACACAGAGCCTTCCCCACCTCTGGAATAGACTCCCAGTGCAAATTAAGCAGTGTGATACATTGTCTTCCTTCAAATATTAACTGTATGATTGGGTGGGTACACCCAGATTCACACCTGGTTTAACTGTCCTGCAGATTCACACCTGGTTTAACTGTCCTGCAGATTCACACCTGGTTTAACTGTCCTGCAGATTCACACCTGGTTTAACTGTCCTGCTCTCTTCTAGAGAGGTTTAGTGTGAGGGTGGATACTGGCAAGGCATAAATGGTCATAAGACTCATTTGCCTAATATTTGCCATGGATCCTATGAACAAGTAGAGACTATGAAAAAGTTTAAAATCAACAGGCACTAGAAGGGGTAATGTGTTCTAATTAAACTTAACTTATGAGGCAAAATCACCTTTATGTAAGCCAGTAATTATTAGTCATTCACCTGCAAATAATTCTGACTGTGACAAGGTAAAAAAGTGTTATTATTAAATGACCTATCACTCTACAAAGTTAAGAATGTATGGAAATAGATCAATAACTTTTATTTTTGGCAGGTTATCAAAGTGATTTGCAAATAATGAAGGTGGGTGTGTGTGTGTGTGTGTGTGTGTGTGTGTGTGTGTGTGTGTGTGTGTGTGTGTGTGTGTGTGTCTGAGTCTGCATATATTGTGCGCATGTGTGCTTGCATGTAAGTCCATATGCAAATTTATTTATTTATTTATTTATTTTACATTTGTTGACCGGGAAAGTCCGACTGGACACATGTCCATTTTCAGCGGAGGCCCGGGGAGAAAAGCTCCAATAGTACATAGTAGGTTACAAAAAGTTCCAATAGTACATAGTAGGTTACAACAATGTTTGACAGCTAACATATGATTGTAGTATATATAATATACAAATTTGTAATATATATACAAATTTGTATGTGTGTGTGCATTTCTTTGTGCCGGTCCCAAGCCCGGATAAATGGGGAGGGTTGCGTCAGGAAGGGCATCTGGCGTAAAACTTCTGCCAAAAATTACTGATGCGGAGAACTTTTCATAATTGCATACCAGATCGGTCGAGGCCCGGGTTAACAACGACCGCCACCAGTACTGTTAGCCAACAGGGTGCTGGCAGAAATTGGGCTACTGTTGGCCGAAGGAGAAGAGGAGGGCGAAGGCATGCCCGAAGGCAGGAAGATAGGAGGAAGGTTAGGAGTGTAGCAGTGAGGGTAGGAACTTTGAATGTTGGCAGTATGACTGGTATAGGAAGAAAGCTAGCTGATATGATGGAGAGAAGGAAGGTTGATATATTGTGTGTGCAAGAGACCAGATGGAAGGGAAGTAAGGCTAGGTGTTTAGGAAACGGGTTCAAATTGTTTTATCATGGTGTGGATGGCAGGAGAAATGGGGTAGGGGTTATACTAAAGGAACAATATGCCAAGAGTGTTTTAGACGTGAAGAGAGTGTCTGACCGAGTGATGTTTATGAAGCTTGAAATTGATGGTGTAATGATGAATGTTGTTAGTGCATATGCTCCACAAGTTGGGTGTGCGATGGATGAGAAAGAGAAATTTTGGAGTGGGTTGGATGAAGTTGTGGTGAGTGTACCCAAGGGTGAGAGACTAGTGATTGGAGCGGACTTTAATGGGCATGTTGGTGAAGTGAACAGAGGGGATGAGGAAGTGATGGGTAGGTATGGTGTTAAGGAGAGGAATGCAGAAGGTCAGATGATTGTGGATTTTGTGAAAAGGATGGACATGGCTGTGGTGAATACGTATTTTAAGAAGAGGGTGGAGCATAGGGTGACGTACAAGAGTGGAGGAAGATGCTCACAGGTTGATTATATACTATGTAGGAGGGCCAGTCTGAAGGAGATTGGAGACTGTAAAGTGGTGGCAGGGGAAAGTGTAGTTAAGCAGCATAGAATGGTGGTATGTAGAATGACGTTGGTGATCAAGAAGAGGAGGAGGAGTGTGAAAGCTGTGCCAAGGATTAAATGGTGGAAGTTAAAAAGGGTGATTGTGAAGTGGAGTTTAGGGAAGAGTTAAGACAGGCACTGGGAGGCAGTGGAGAGTTACCAAATAGCTGGGTAACTACAGCAGAACTAGTAAGGGTGACTGCTAGAAAGGTGCTTGGTGTGACATCTGGACAGAGGAAGGAGGACAAGGAGACCTGGTGGTGGAATGAGGAAGTACAGGAGAGTATACAGAGGAAGAGGCTGGCGAAGAAGAAGTGGGATTGTCAAAGAGATGAAGAAAGTAGACATGAGTATAAGGAGATGAGGCGGATGGCAAAGAGAGAGGTGGCGAAAGCTAAGGATAGGGCATATGGAGAGTTGTACGAGAGATTGGACACTAAAGAGGGAGAAAAGGACCTGTACCGATTAGCTAGACAGAGGGACAGAGCTGGTAAAGATGTGCAGCATGTAAGGGTGATAAAGGATAGTGAGGGAAAGGTACTCACAAGAGAGGAGAGTGTGTTGAGTAGATGGAAAGAGTATTTTGAGAGGCTGATGAATGAAGAGAATGAGAGAGAGAGAAGGTTGGATGATGTGGGAATAGTGAATCAGGAAGTGAAACAGATTAGCAAGGAGGAAGTAAGGGCAGCTATGAAGAGGATGAAGAATGGAAAGGCTGTTGGCCCAGATGACATACCAATGGAAGCATGGAGGTGCTTAGGAGAAATGGCAGTGGAATTTCTAACTAGATTGTTTAATGAAATTTTGGAAAGTCAGAGGATGCCTGAGGAGTGGAGAAAAAGTGTTTTGGTACCTATCTTTAAGAATAAGGGTGATGTGCAGAGCTGCAGTAACTACAGAGGGATAAAACTGATTAGTCACAGCTTGAAGTTATGGGAAAGAGTAGTGGAAGCAAGGTTAAGAAGGGAAGTGATGATTAGTGATCAGCAGTATGGTTTCATGCCAGGAAAGAGCACTACAGATGCAATGTTTGCTCTGAGAGTGTTGTTGGAGAAATACAGAGAAGGTCAGAAGGAGTTGCATTGTGTCTTTGTAGACTTGGAGAAAGCATATGACAGGGAGCCTAGAGAAGAGTTGTGGTATTGTATGAGGAAGTCGGGAGTGGCAGAGAAGTACGTAAGAGTGGTACAGGATATGTAATGAGGGTAGTGTGACAGTGGTGAGGACTGCAGTGGGAGTAACAGATCCGTTTAAGGTGGAGGTGGGATAACATCAAGGATCAGCTCTGAGTCCTTTCTTATTTGCAGTGGTGATGGACAGGTTGACAGATGAGATCAGACAGAAGGCCCCGTGGACTATGATGTTTGCAGATGACATTGTGATCTGTAGTGAGAGTAGGAATCAGGTTGAGGAGACTCTGGAGAGGTGGAGATATGCTCTAGAGAGCAGAGGAATGAGGGTCAGCAGGGCTAAGACAGAATATGTGTGTAAATGAGAGGGAGGGTAGAGGAATGGTGAGGATGCAGGGAGTAGAGTTGGTAAAGGTGGACGAGTTTAAGTACTTGGGATCAACAGTTCAGAGTAATGGTGAATGTGGAAGAGAGGTGAAGAAGAGAGTACAGGCAGGGTGGAATGGGTGGAGAAGAGTGTCAGGAGTGATTTGTGACAAACGGGTATCAGTAAGAGTGAAAGGGAAGGTCTACAAGAGTGTAGTGAGACCAGCTATGTTATATGGGTTGGAGACAGTGGTATTGACAAAAAGGCAGGAGTCAGAGCTGGATGTGGCAGAGTAAATGATGTTAATATTTGCAATCAGTGTGACTAAGATGGATAGGATTAGGAATCAGTATATTAGAGGGTCAGCTCATGTTGGACAGTTTGGAGACAAAGCAAGAGAGACGAGATTGTGTTGGTTTGGACATGTGCTGAGGAGGGATGATGGGTATATTGGGAAAAAGATGCTAAGGATGGAGCTGCCAGGTAAGAGGAATAGAGGAAGGCCTAAGATAAGGTTTATGGACGTGGTGAGAGAGGACATGCAGGCGGTTGGTGTGACAGAGCAAGATGCAGAGGATAAGAAGAAATGGAAAGAGATGATCCGCTGTGGCGACCCCTAATGGGAAAAGCCGACAGAGAATGATGATGTGTGTGTATCCAGCCCTCTCCTCCTCCTCCTCCTCCTCTCTCTCTCTGTCTCTCTCTCAATATATATATAGTAGCATAGTGGCAATTGGTCATTTTAAAAGTGCTAGCCTACAAGGGTCAGATACAATAATGGTAGACGGTCCCTTTAAGGAGATTATCCTAGAAACCAATTAGGATGTTAATGGCACTGCATGACATCTGCACAGTGAGGTATGTAAAGCACATTGTCGTAGTGCACAGCAGATTTGTGACCTTAAGGTCTAAGGAGCAACCAGGCAGTACTGTAGTTGGAAATACAGACCATTACAGATCAGAAGACAGACAGAAGGTAGTCCATTTAGTATCCCAATGAAGAAGGTACCTCACCCTTGAAAGGAGAAACCAGCTGGCCATATTGCTACAAGGAGAAGGTGATGCTGTTCATTTTTACTTGTTGCTGTAAATGTAAAGAGAGCAAATCTACTGTCAAGAGGTCTCTGTAACTAGTGTTCTAAGTATAAACATGTGCTGCACTGTAAAAAAACCTGCCTTTTTATGTTGGAACTGCATAATAACTTGTTTCATAACAGGTGCATTTCTTTCTTTAACTTTTCTTTTTTTTGTCAACAGTTATGATTTTTAAGTCACAAAAGTGACTCCACTGGCTTCTTTGCTTTTCACAAACCATCCTACATGGTAGTACATACTATCACATATGTGAAATGTGTAAACATTAAACTGTATTGCATATTAGGAAATTACTCCCTAATGTGTTGTTAAAACTGTTTCTTATATGCAGTATTTATTTCAAAATTATCAGAAAATGCAAGCTGCAATTGATAAATACTACTTTTAAGATAAAGCTGATCTAGTAGTTTGAAAGTACATAAATTTTTTCCAGTGTACTTTATCACATGCAGAAAATGTGTTTTAAGAAAATGGATAACGTGATGTTAAAAGCTGATCTTTTCACACAAAGTCAAAAAAGATTTAGCCAAATTTTTTTTGGCACCTGAAGTCCCAACAATATGGGCGGAAGCTGGCGGTTCATGATGTGGCAGATCTTCGGCAAGGCACTTATGCAAAAGTGTAGAATGTATTTCATGGAAGCAGTGGTGGATTATAATGGGGATAATCTGGGTGGCTGTCCAGGGCCAGTGTTTCCAGGGGGCCCGTGGCTGGCTAACCAATGCAGTGCATTGTCTATAAGTCTAAAATGTAATACTTTAATTTGTAAGCATTATGCTACATTCAACACCTCTAATACATTTTCATTAACATATCTGTTGAAGGTTACATCTCTGTTTTTTAAATACAAAAAAATATTTAAATGCCAACTTGAGCATTTATTCATGCTCTGGTGGCTGTATTTCTGCCTACACAAAGCATATCCGTGATGATTTACACATGCCATATTTTTATCAAGTACTTCTCATGCACAAATAAATTCCTCCTTTTGAAAGAAATGCTTGTGATTGCACTTGTTGGGGATACTTGAATGTTATTTGTTTGTCCGACTCTTAATAAGTGCTTTTAGACATTATTGTTTAGTGCAGACTGAAAGTTTGAAGTTCTCTTGCATTGTTGAATAAATTGTTTATGAATGCTTGCCTTAGGAAAGCAAAACACATTGTTGACCAGATGCAGCAATAATATTCCTGTAATGACTGCTTGATGAGCTTTTATGCTACATGGGGATTTTGAGTTCTAGATAAGAAAATATATATAAGATGTACCCATATCAAGTATACTTTATAAAGATAATCATTATTTGTGCAATTCAAAAACCCTTAGGATTTTGCAAAAAAATAAACAATAGTGCTTTCATGATTTTCTTATTGTATGTCAAGTGTGATTGGGGGAGTATGAATAACTAAAATAAAACCCCTCTTCCTACATACCAGAAATTAAATGAAATTGCTTAAAATAATCTATGCAGGGGGAATCGGGTATGTGGCCAAAATCTGATAATGGTTCTGAAAAATATATTTAAAAATGGTAAAAATAAAATGGCCAGCCTGACTAGCTGAGAAATCCCTACCACCAGGTAATTTTCAAATTCCTACTTAAATAATATTAATCAAGAGTTTCATGTCAGAAAAACACTTATCAATGACAACTGAATGTGTAGAACACAGTGGCATCCAGAACTAGACAACCTAGATAACTGCCTAAGGTCCATATTGGCTGGGGGCCCAGCTTCACTATAAAAAATTAAAAAAAAATCCTTTCTGTAGACACAAAACAGCCCCAGAAGCCTTGCAAGTCATTATTTTCCTAAGGCAAGACTGTCCCAGAAACCCTAGCATTCATAAGCTCACACCATGTTTGGACATTTGTGCAGCAGATTTTCAGCAACAGAGAGAGAAAAACACCATTTTAGTGATGCCAGCGTATGCCCTTGGGAGATTGTATTTACAGCAAGCAGAGGAATTGCACTGAAATATCCAAACAGAGGAACACTTCCTCAAGCAACTGAAATGGATCTGTTCCCACAGTGAGTGCACAGTAGATCGTCTGTGTGTGCCGTGCCCCAGTTAGGAGCATTGTCTAGTTAAGTGACTTTGCTCAGACTCAAACCCTGAGCCTACTTATTGATAGGCATGTGCCTTAAACCTCCAGACTAACTGGCAGGTGTCCTTTAATTTTATTTATGTATTTATTTGTTTATTTTATGTATGTATTATTTTTTTGTAAATCACTGAGGATTACAGTCTGTCATTGTCAGTCATAGAAGTTCATAGCTGTGCTGTTTATTGCCAGGGTCAGTGATGCAGCAGGCATCAGTTATGCTTGCAGTGCAGAAGGCTGTGAGTGCTATTCCATTCCAAGCAGACTGATTGCTGACACTACAATGCAGCATAAGGGGGTGGGGGTGCACTCCTGAGTTTGTTGTCCTTTGGATGAGATGCCCAGTCACTATGAGTCTGTTATTGGTTTGCAGGCCATTCCCTATTACGTATCACAAGCACAACATTTTTTTAATATAACATAAGCAATTTATTATTCAAGGGCAGCAGGCACTGCATTTGTAGACAAAGGACTGAAATAGAAAGTTGCTCAGCAGAAACATTCTGTGTATTAGTAATAGTTCTCATTAATTTATGTATTTATTTATTTATTTATTTATTGCAGCTTGTTAACAGAGAATGTCCATTGGGCCAAAGTAGCCCTTTTTCAATGGAGGCCTGAGGAGAAAAGCTCCAAACAGAAAGACAATATTAAAAAAAAACATTCAAAAGTAATAACTAAGTACATGATTTTAAGATATATACAATAATAACAAATTAAAGTTTAATTAGTACATCATAAATGGAGACAAAAGAATTATTCAAGCAAAGGCTGTGTTTTGAATAGGATAGGATAAAGGGGGGTGTCAGGATTCAAGAAGGATGAGTACAGGAGCATTCCCAGAGAGAGGAGTGATAAGGGTGGAGTAAGGTTTTAAAGGAAGGGAGATTCTGAGTAGTTCTAATGTGAGGGGGAAGAGAGTTCCATAATCTAACAAGGGAGAAGGATAGTAAGAGTTGCCCTGGAGAATGTAAAGGTTTGTAGAGTTCCAGGAGATTTTGATTTGTGGATCTTAGCGTTCTATGTGGCTGGTGGATTTTTAAGGTAGAGGAGAGAGATGGACAGCTAGAGGGTTTAAAAATGAACTTGTGTGCTGTTGTTAGTCGAATGAAAGTTAGGTAGTTTGGGAATTCCAACCAGTTTAGGGCATGTAGGGAGTTGCAATGATGAGTGGAGGATTTGGATCCTGTGGCAAACTTAGAAATTTTATTATAGCATGAAGATAGTTTAGATTTCAAGGTTGACTGGAGATTAGTGAGTAGTGGGGCTCCATATAGAAGGGAAGGGTTAAGGTAGGTGGTGGATAGGAGCTGTTTGGATGAAAGAGAAAGGTAGCGTATATGACTGTAAAGCATTCTGAGCTTCTGATGTTTTTTTTTTTTATATTAGTTTGTAGATGGATGTCAAATTTTAGCTGGTCGTCAATAAGGATGCCCAGATGTTTTGCATGGGAAACTATTTCAATAGAGGTCTTGTTTTGACTATAGAGAAGGATGCTTTTCAATAGCAGTATGTCCAGAAGGGGAAAAATTATTATTTTGGATTTGGATGCATTAAGGGCTAGATGGTTGTCAAGCATCCAGGTCTCAGTGGAGGAGAAGGCCTCTTGAGTAAGGATTATTAATTTGGGGAGAGTTTTGGCAGTGCAGATGATAGTATAGTCATCTGTGTATTGGACGAGTTTAGGATTGGGGATTTTTTGGTGGAAGTCATTAATAAAAATATTGAATAGTAGGGACCCAATATAGAGCCTTGAGGAACTGTTGGGATGTGAAGGAAAGAAGAAGTATAGTAGTTCCATTTACAGGTTGTTCCCTGGCTGAAAGATAGCTGGTGAACCATTTGATAGAAGAGGGAAGGTTAAGATGAGAGAGTTTAGAAAGGAGGAGCTTATGAGAGACAGTATCGAAGGCCTTGGATAAGTCGAGGAGGAGGGTAGAAACTATGTCGCCAGAGTCTCAAGCAGAGTTGATGATTTTGCGGAAGGAAAGGAGGGCAACGGTGGTGCTGTGTCCTGGTCTAAACCCAGGTTGTGTTGGAGTCAATAGTTGGTTGTCAAGTAGACAGTGTAAAAGTTGCAGGTGGATACATTTATCGAGAATCTTGGAGATAGGGGATAGGATAGCTACTGGGCAAAAGTTAGAGATTGAAAAGTTGTTACCTCCGTTGTGGAGGGGGATGATGAAGGATTTTTTCCAGAGGACTGGTACATAGGATTCTTGGTTGGAGCGATTAATTAGGATGGAGATGGGAAAGGCTATGCCATCGGCAGCTAGTTTGAGAAAGTTGGGTGGAATGTTATCTGGGGCATTAGAACAGGATTTAAATTTTAGTAGGACTTTTTTTATAGTGTGGATAGGAATGGACTTGAGAGTGAAATGATAGGACTGAGAGTTATTGGAGGTTGAAGCCATAGTTTCGGATATGTTGGAGGAGATATTATTTGGGAAAGATGAGGTAAGTTTGACTATGGAATCAATGAAAAAGGAGTTGAATTCAGGGGCGGCCTGTGCTATTGGACTGCCGGACTGCAGCCCCCCCCAGCTGTAAAAATAAAGAAATTAAAGAAGAAATTAAAGAAAATAATAGATAAAAAAAATTTAAAAATTTGCAGACTTTCATGCATGTGCACTAGTCCGGACTGCTGCTGAGACAGTCTGGAGCATGAGCACACTGTTTCAGCAGCAGTCCGGACTGGGAAACATGTAAGAGCAGAGATCCCAGAAGTCTATGCAGTTGTAACTGCATAGACTGTCGCTGGAAACAGATCAGACTCGGACTGCAACATTGGCAGGCTAGAGTCTCGTCGGGGGAAGAACATCTCGCGTGGTGAATGTGCTCCAACGGACGTAATGCTCAGGCAGGTTTGTAGTGCACTAACAGCTATGGATTTAATGGCACGAAGGGATTGCACCAAGTAAGAGGGACAGCTATGGATTTATTTAATAGCATGGGATCTACATTGCTCCAGGTAAGAAGGGTGTGTGGGGGGTCAAACATATTTGGACTGTTTGCGGCTGTTTGTTGCAGTTGTCATTCTACCCACTCTCAGCAGAGATGGCTGTTAGCAGTAGCAGTGCTTCACTGGTTAGGGTGAGGAAAAGAGAAGTGCAACAGAGATATTAACAGATGCATGCTTTCCCTCTGTGTGTCTGTCTGTCTGTCTCTCATCCTGTAAGAGGGAAGTTGAAAGGTATTTGCAGTGTCCACAATGCACTCTATTTCATTTCAAGATTTCTAGCATTGCAGCATCCCCATTTCCTATTTGTAAAGTAGGTGACTTATCCCAAGGCAACAGAGTATATGACCACAACTTAAATGCCATATTCCCAGGATGTCGATTACTTTATCTTCTAAGGGTACACTATAGTTGCTGTGAGGCTCATTATGAGTGAGATGCCAAGAAACATGGCACCAGATGGCCATGACTAAGGCCACGAGTTTAGCGGGGTGTCAGGAAATGGTTTCTAAAGCAGAATAATCAAATCTCAGGTAAAAGATTCAGCACTGGCTACTGACAGTGCAGTCACCCATGTAGATGGTTAAGCACCAAACATGGACAGTGCTGTCACCCTTGTAGATGGTTAAGCACCCAACATTGACAGTGCAGTCACCCATGTAGATAATTAAGCACCCAACGCTGACAGTGCAGTCACCCATGTAGATGGTTAACACCCAACACTACATGGATAGCTGCACTAACACTTATGAACCCAATGCATTCCGCAGTGCATCAACACCCAATACTGGTGGTGTCTTTGTAACCCTACAGTTTGTTGCATGAGGTAGGATTTGCATGGTGACCATAAAGGGGTTTAGTACTGTAGTCTAACTGCTGTTGCAAACAATGGCACTATCAGAGAGGGGTAACCAATCTCAAAGCTGAAGCCATTAATCTGGTTCCCCTTACAAATAACTAGTAAATCTGGCTGTTAAAACAATTTCTTGCCTGGCATTACTGTTGTATCATTATATGTTGCCAAAAAAATTACTGTTACATTGTTCAGTGGAGAACGTGTTTCTGGAATCTAGTCTGTGGTATAAGCCATTCTATAAATAGGCCTTACATAGAAGCAAGCCACTTAGTCCAAAAACAAGTCTTTTGGAATCAACACAGGATTGCACAAGCATAAGTCACTTACACTGAGAGCAAATGTTTTGAAATCTGGACTTTTTTTTTTTTTGGTGGGGGGACAGGGTCTATAGAAAGGGTG
Organism: Protopterus annectens; assembly: GCF_019279795.1. Classification (NCBI taxonomy): domain Eukaryota; kingdom Metazoa; phylum Chordata; order Ceratodontiformes; family Protopteridae; genus Protopterus; species Protopterus annectens. Next base: position 1,633,944,426 of record NC_056728.1, on the reverse strand, counting down.
GACTAACTGAAATTAAGTGAGCTTCTAAAATGGACTATGTATCATTTCAGGTTTCAGAAGAGATAGAGAAAATCCCATTACCAATGTTGAGTCAGGATGACTCTGTGGACTGAGTGACCAGTGCTAAGGCAACTAAGATGCGATAATTAATTTACAGTGCACAAATCTGACCATAATGTATACTCAGCCTATTATTTTAACATTTTTATAAAAAAAACATTATACCATTATATAAATGGTTAAAAATTTAGTGGGTGGTTGTTTGCCTGCCCCACAAGACACAAAAATGTTTAAGTTTTTTCAGAACAACACTTTCTATTGGTCCCCCACCCCTGAGCTGCCAACCATTGGGCCACCTCCCAACTGTCTTGACCTCATTCATTCTCAAGAGGTAGAGAACCTTCCCTCAGATCCCCTATGGTGGGAGTTGTCCAGAAGGGCTGTCATCCACATAACCTTTGAGGAGTTTGTGCTGTCACCAGCATCCTAGATATGACAGCATTTTGTATGAAGGCCTTATCTCCCTCCCCTGGGGTTGTGACCTAGGCATCTATATCACTGTAGGGACTGCTAATATCCATTTAACAACAAACACATGCCACTGGTGCATCACTGTCATGGACTACCATATATACTTGTGACACTAGCTCCATCTTCCAACAGGGAAAGCATCCAATAGGAGAGGTGTAAGAAGCACCGAGACTCTGTCCCGGCACGAAGGGATTGCTCCAGGTAAGAGGGACAGCTATGGATTTATTTAATGGCATGGGATCTACATGCGTGTGTGTGTGTGTGTGTGTGTGTGTGTGTGTGTGTGTGTGTGTGTGTGTGTGTGTGTGTGTGTGTGTGTGTGAATGCCCCAGTTGCTATAACTGGTGGCTAGAACAAACTCATGGTGGTGTGGTAGGGAATACCTCAGGCTTGAACCCTGTATCCTGTATGCAGGTGTTAAGGACCTGAATTCCTTACCCACCACCATTTGTAAAAAAAAAATTGCAGATTTTAGACTCATATTTGATGTGATCTGTTCCTCATAACATCTGTGGTTTCTAAATATTGCAAGTCTTGATATTTGATGGTGCAGTGGTAGCATTGTTGCCTCACAGCTGCAGGTTCTCTGGTTTGATTCTTGCTGGGGTGCCTTCTGTGTGGGGTCTGCATCTTCTCCCTGTGTTTGTGTGGGTTTGCTTTTGTGTCCTCCCATGTTGCAAAGACATGTCTGCATTATTTCTTCCTGGGCCTCTGCTGAAAATTGTTTTTTTGTTCCAAGTCAGACTGTCCTGATTAACAAATGTTAAATAAAATTGACAGGCATTTGAATTTCAGACTTCAGGTTTCTGAATGTTTAATTCCTTACATATTTGATGGTGCAGTGGTAGCATTGTTGCCTCACAACTATAGGTTTTCTGGTTTGATTCTTGGCTGGGGTGCCTTCTGTGTGGAGTCTGCATCTCATCCCTGTGTTTGTGTGGATTTGCTCTGGTGTCTTGCCATTTTACAAAGACGTGTCTGCAGTATTTCTCCCTGGGCCTCTGCTGAAAATAGTTTTTGTTCCGTCAGAAGTAAAATTGACAGGCATTTGAATTTGACATGTGTCTGCAGTATTTCTCCCTGGGCCTCTGCTGAAAATTGTTTTTGTTCCGTCAGAAGTAAAATTGACAGGCATTTGAATTTCAGACTTCATATTCTTCAGAAAATACATAGTAACTCAACCTTTTATTCTAGCAATTTTCTAAGTTTATAAGATGAATATTTGAAATTTGTCCTTATTTTTGGGACTGTATTACCCCATTATTGGCTTTGTGCAGGTTTTTTGTGCTAAGGTTAACAGCTATGGCAAGAACTGAATTCACTGAATATGTTTGAGGCTGTATTCCCTCATTACTGGGTTTGTCCAGGTGTTTTGTGCTAAGAGGTTGACAGCTATGATGAGAACTGAATTCATTAAATGATAGCCATTTAAGTTTCAGTCTTCCGCTCTTTCACAAAGCAGGTGACTTGGCATAGTGGTATTTTGCCCTGACTGTTTTGCACAGGGACATTGGTAGTAAAATGTATGGTGGTAACACAGCATTTTATTCTAGCAACTTTCCAAGATTATACAAGCAATGTTTAATGTGTCCCTGTTTTTTGGGCTTTTGACCCCCCCCCCCCCAATAAATGTGGCTTTTTCCAGATTTCTTGTGCTGTGAAGTTGAGATGCAGTTCAGTATTGAGTAGATTTTACAAGGAGTTGAGAGCTGCAGGGGAAGAGAAGTTTAGTGCTGTTTATGCTAAGTCAGCTTGCATTGTTAATAGTACAACAGGCTGTGTACTTGCTTTTGATGCAGAAGGTTGTTGGTTCTACTCCCACAAAGGGTGAATGCTGCCATACTGAAAAAGTTAAGATACTAACTATGAGCCTGTTATCAGTTTGCTATCCATTTCCTATTGCAATATTACTAGCTTATCATTTTTAATGTTGTTGTTGTGTCTTTCGGTTTTTCCCGGTTAGGGGTCGCCACAGCGGAAAATCATTCTGCTAATGTTGATTTTTACATGCCGAGTTACCAGCCCTGACGCACAACCTTCAACGAAGGTATGCCCATTTACGCATATAGGCAATTTATTCCTCAGGGGCATCAGACACTTTATTTTTCGATGAAACCATGAAATATAAAGGTGTTTGCTAGCAGCAACCTCTTCATTAGTTACAGATTTATTTAATGTGGAATTATTTAGATGACATTTTTACTTCTTCAGAGATTGTGCATATTTACTGATAATGGTGGACTGTAGAATTGTGCATATTTACTGATAATGGTGGACTATAGAATTGTGCATATTTACTGATAATGGTGGACTGTAGAAGTTTGAGTAGACTTTTATGATGGAAATGTTCTGAACTGGGCAGTTTTGTCATTATGGGTGCATGCATTTTGTTTCATTGTTTACTGGAAAGATGTTCTGAATTGGGCAGTTTTGTCATTATTGGTGCATGTGTTTTGTTTCATAGTTTACTGCAAAAATGTTCAAAACAATAGGAAGGTGTATCAAAGAGCACATGTATGTTTCATATGCAAGGGGCCTATGATTTGAAAACAGCCCAGAATTAATCTTTATCTGACACTGGTAAAATGTATTTTCTTTGAATGTGGGTTTAAATGCTGTTTCAATGAATGTGAGTTTCAAGGGCAGAGAAGTTTTAATGCTAAGTTTGTTTAGCAGATGTCTTAGTGTTTGTGCTGTAAAATGCAAAATAAAACTTTCAAATGAAGTCCAAATCATCATAGAAGTAAATCAGTATGCACATTAGTGTTTATGGTAAATGGAGTGAAATAGCCAAGTAATGGATCATTGTAATGGCTGCAGGTGGAGGCTGCACTCGACCATGATTTTGTGAGGGGGAAGGGCGGCAAACTTAAAGACAGCCCCAGCTGAACTATACCTCCCAACTGTCCAGATTTTCAAAGAATGAATAGATTTTTGCTTCTTATTTTTGGTTTGTTCCGCATAAAATTTGTGGTTTTCTGGCAAATCACTTAGGAATTAAGTCACTAAATAATGACACACTGAGTTTCAGACTTCATAACCTTCAGAAAAATGCATGCTAAAGTAAGACCTGTTGTTCTATCAACTGTCTCAGTTTATACAAGAGCAATTTTTAGTACTGTTTATATGTTTCCCCAATATATTTGGCCTTGTCCAGATTTATTGCATTAACAGGTTGAGAGGTACATGCAAATAAATTGCTTTATAGAATTAGGCATAGCCAAACCTCTCAACTGCCCCTGATTTTGGCTCAAAATGTTGCTCTTCCCCCTAATAACCCTCCGCAAAATAGCAATTTTGGGAGTAAACATGGAGGGTTTACAATTAAGAAATAACTGTAATAATCAGAGTTATATATTACTTTTATTTCAGAAATGCATGTAGATTCTTTTATTTTGTCAGCTGCTCAAGTTAGCAGTACTAATATTAAAGTGTCCCTTCTTTGACAGGTTCCCAGCTGTATTGTGTGGCTATTTTATATTTTTACATCACATTTTTTATCCATTTTTCATAAAATTGTGTTTTTTTGGCAAATTAGTGACAAATCATTAAAGACTGAAGTTAGAAAATAATGACAGACATTTGAGTTTCAGATTTCATAGCATTCAAAAATTTTATACTAATGCAAGACCTATTCTATTATCTTTCTAAGTTTATAAGAGCAATATTTAAAAATTGTCCTTATGTTTGGGCCTTTGTCCCACTTCTTTGTATGGCTTTGTCCAGATTTCTTGCTCTGAGGTTGAGAGGTATGACAAATGTGTCAGGGCCATCACAGTCAGCCAGAGCCATTTCAAATTGTGACATACTTGTTGCACCCCACTCCCCCATGTAGTGACTCTGGATGTGTCGAAGCAAGGCAAGGAGTAGTTATGCAGTGTAAATGTGCAGAGTATCCCCCCCATCCAAGGTAGACACAAATACTAGAGTGGCTTTTCATCTGTCCTTGATTTTTGCAGAATGGTCTGGTTTCTGTCATATTTTTTATACTGTTGATTTATGCTTATTACTCAAAGTGCCTGTTGCTCTGTGTTTAAGTAGCAATACTTTAATGACCATCGGGTAAGCTTGGCTGAGATCGTAAGATGAAAGTAAGCTTTAATAAGCATACTGTTAAAGAATTGCCAATACTGAAAGCCTTTCTGTTGTTGCCATGTAGAGAATACTTAACTAGATAATGTAAAAGCCTTGGGTATTGAAATGCATATGACAGTATTTGTAATAAAGGACAGGATTACATTATTGTAAGAAGCTCATTACACTTGGAGACTTCCAGTCATCTCTGCAGGCTTTACCCCTAAACTAAACAGAATGCCAATCATGTGGTCTATAACCTGTACAGTAATCCTTTTAAGCAATGTATCTTGAGCTTATTTCTTGTTTGCTTTTCATTTTTTACTTTGATCATGTTTTCCTCATGAAACAAGTAGATAATTGTCAGGCAGCAGGTCGTTTTTTGGATAAGAAACATTTTTACAAGTGGGGGCATCAGAGATTTCTACTTTCAGCATGTTACTTGGTACTTTAATAAAGCTGAATATAAATTATAATTAGAACTGCAGTGCATGAAGTGGTTTGAGTTGAGTGCTGCTTGTTTGTCTTATACTTGATTTTGACTGGCATTCTATTAATGTATTTAAAAAGTAATTTATTTTTTCATGCCTCACAACCTTTTTGTTTCCATCTAGATATTAAGTAAGCTGTCATGCAGCCAATGCATTGAAATATTTTTATTCTTCTACACTTCATTTTGTCTTGATTGGACTCTCATAATGATGGTTTGGCACCCAGGGCAGTGTATTTAGTTAGTTTTTGTGGTTTTAAGCATAGCTCCTCCCGTTTCTAGTTGGCCACACCCCTTTCCATTGATCCCACCCATTCAGCTGTCTCCTGCAGCACCCCTTTGATTTGGAGTCACCAGCCGCCACTGGTTGAATTGAGTAGCTAGGAGAAGGTCAGGAGAGCCTGGGTCAGGGCAGGGTTTTCTTTCTTACCTGGAGAGAGAATTAATGTGATGCTACTCCAGAATTATTTTGGGTTGGTTTTATAGTTGTTTTGAAGTTTGAGATAGTAGGATTTACGGCCAATGCCTATTTGTTTTTTTATTTGATTTCGTAGTTGCTTGTATTCATCAAGAGAGTTGGGGGGGGTTGAATTTTTGATAGTATTTCCAAGTTTTGTCTCAGAGATGCATAAGGATTTTTGTCTCTCTGGTTAGCCAGGGGGCTGTTTTGGATTTGAGTCTTCTGGTTCTGCAGGGGTCAAAGCAGTTATGTACATCAGAGAAAACTGTATTGAAGTGTGAGACAGCGGCGTCCATAGGAAGGGACTTTAGAGGGTTCCAGTTTATCTGCTTTAAGGCATTTGAGAAGATTTGGGGATTGAAGTTTTTTGTGGTGCAGGTTGTAATATATTTATGCTGAAGGAGGAGGGGGGAAGGGGAATGGTGTGCGAAGGCAGGGATATGGTCACTAAGGGAGTCAGGGAGAGTGCCACTATCAGAAATTCAGTTTGGGTGGGAGACTAGTATCCAGTCGAGGATGCTACCTGTGGTATTATCTTTATTTGGTCTAGTAGGAGTTTTAATTAGCTGTGTGAATTGATATAGGTTAATGCTTTGAGAAGGGGTAGATGAGTCAATGGAAGACCAGTTAATATTGACATCACCTAGGATTATTGTCTCATTATTTATGTTGGTGGTGAACCAGGGGAGAATATCTTCCAGAATAGGGATATTGTTGCCTGGTAGTATGTACAGGGTGGCAATGCATAAACTTGTATTGTTGTTAACTTTGAGAATGGGCCAAGGTTAGCTCAGCAGTGGCAAATTGGGGTATGGGCTTAGTATAGGGTGTCACTGTTAAGGAGGAGGAGAAAAGTAAGGCTATTCCTCCACCTTTTTTTTGGGATCTGTCATTTCTTATGAGTTTATAGTTTGGGGGTGTTGTTTCAGTATCCCTTATATGTGGCTTTAGCCAGGTTTCTGTGATAGAGAGAATATCAGGTTTGTTGTGGGAGATCCAGGCATGAAAAGCAGGTATTTTATTATAAAGGCTCCTGGCATTAATTGTAGCAAAGAGAATAGATTTATGGGGAGGGGATGGACAATTTGAGTTTGGTTTGGAAGAGAAGTTATGTGAAGGTCCTGGGTTAGGGTGTATATCTCCAGAGCAGAGGAGAGAGAATAGTTTAGAATAGAGTAAGGATAAGTATCTATGTTCTAAGGGGTTATAGGTTAGCGTATTAGAACCTATGCAAAATTGTACAGATGACTTTTACTTCTGCAGAGATTGTACATATCAACTGATATTGGTAGGTAATGACTACAGACTACAGCAGTTTGAGTGGTCTTTTGTAGATGAAATTATCTGAAATGTGAATTTTTATCATAATTAATCCTCTTAGCTGCCTGTTTAGATTGCTCAGGGGCCTTTCAGTATGTATTGCTTTGTTCCTCCTATGCTTGGGAAAGATTTATTTTCTTTTGTTGTGTAATCGATTGATACTGTGATTCCAGTAGGGTGGCTTGTCTTTTGAGTTTGTTTTAGTCTTAATATAAGCAGGCACAGCTCACTCTATAAAGCTGTCAGTATGGCTGTACAGAGATTTTGTAATTATCTTGGAGTTTAGCCAAATGTTGCTTAGTAAAGCGAGGTTAGTGTTGGAGTAGTTCCTAAAGGTTTTTTGTTTTGCTGGATTCCTGGATTTAATTTTCATTTCAAGCAATACTGCCTTATGGTGAGGAATATCAGCCTCCCATGTTTGTGAGTACAAGGGCAGGGATGTTTGTAAACCTGGTAGGAGAATAAACCAGCTGCTCCAGGATGTTGATGCTAACAAAGTTTAGGAATCACTGGGCATTGTGCATTAAAGTTGGTGTAGGATTCCCAATCTATAGAGGGGTAGTTAAGATCTCCCATGAATATATAACTGCATGGTACTCTTACAAAGCACATTATTAGTAGTATACTCAGACTGCAATTAAAACTGTGCTTTGTAAGAGTAGCATGCAGTCATATACCCCATGCACTGACTTTCACCATGAGAAGTTGAAATATGTACTGTGACACAAATGGATGTGATTGCGGTGATATAAAAATTGCATGTATTCATTGTGTGCTCCTGCTATGACCCTGTGTTATAGTTTTCTTCCTTTGGTACATTGTAAATGTGTGGCTGCTTCTTGCTGAGTCTGTACTGTATTGCCTTAATAGGAAAACCTTTCTTTGACTGGCAGTACAAAATGGAGTACTGTGCCTGGTCCTGAGTCTGTGTACTATGGTGTCATTAGCGGGCATTAGGTGATTGCACATCAGACCATTTAAGAATGATTTGTACTTATTTTATATCCATAGGGTGTGAACTCTGTGTGGGTTTTCTATCCACATTATAAATAATGCACACTAACAAGCTTATATTTATACTTTTATAACATGATATTCATATCAGGGAAAATGTTAAAACAATGACTAGGATCACCTCTTTCTTTGTGTTAACAAAATCAAATAGAAACAGGGACATTCACAGATCTACACATTCACAAACACACACATGCACTGTAAGAACAAGGGAGTGAATACTGAATAGCTTTGCTGCATGCATTTCTTGTCTGTTGTACATTTATTGAAATGCCTCTGTTCTGCATTTTCAATGGCAGGAATCTGTGATTAGAGGGACATACCTTGGCCTGCAGTACATGAGCAAAGAAAATGATGGACAAGGTGGAAGCATAATTAACATGTCATCTATTGCAGGTAAGTTGTGTTTTAGTAACTGCTTTATCGTTTAATAGTGATAGGTTATCTTACAATACATGAGTATGGATTTGTATGTCAATAAATTATCAAATATATTTCATGTTTTTGGATAAATGCAATAGTAGTGTAGTAATGAGCCATAACACCATGGATGAGAGCTGCTGATGGTAAAACTGACAGGCATATGTCTTCTGAGTGAGCTTGTGTTTCTCATTTGACACTTTATCTTTTGCAAGTGAGCAAAAAAGTTCAGAATACGGAACTTATGTATTAGCTGTCTCAGCTAAGGCACCATATCATTCAATTCAGTTAGATTATTTCCCCTTTATATATTAATTGAGTTACACATTTGCTGAGATGAAGAAACCTGACAATGATTTATCAATGTGCAAAAGTAAAAATGGTTATTGAATAAACTTTGGTTAATACATTAAAATTGTGATGATTGATAATGTGGAAAACATACAAATATACTGCTTAAGTATGTTCCTTAACTTCTTTGCACAGTAGAAAATGCCAGGGAGTTCCAGATTAGTGTCACCAGCAGTAGACTGAGAGATGGATAGATGGAATTCATTAGCGCCTACACTAAGTTTACACTGTTCTGAGTGACCAGACCACATAATTATAACTCACACCTACTTACTTTTAATTTTAGTTTTCCTACTGATTTTCTTGCAGACTTATATATAGAGGTTACCACAAAGTGTAAATTACATATACACTTAGTATAATCTTTCTGAGTGCCTCTAAAGCACAAAAAATGAGGTAGAGATATTCCTAAATACAGATCATGTACACAGTGTAGTTGTTAATGAGTCTGGTCCATTAACATGATTAAGCATTCACATCTTAGTTTCTCAGTTTAGCAACACCACTTTGTGATTTATATATTTTGATGCTGTGTGATTTCGTATAATCATATTTTGTTGCACTGTAATGTCTTTATCTAAATATGATCTCATGAATACATATTTGCCACTTGATATATATGTCATCAGATATGCAATCAATGCAGTCCTACACTTCCTCTTTGCCAGGAGGCCTGCTGGCAGTGTATTTTAATTTTACAACTCTTTCTTTTACCAGCACTAATACAATGAACTGAAATACAGCCCAGAAATGTATTAGATTGCCTATGGGAGCAAAGGCAGCATTTTGGAAAAATAACAAAGGCAACAGAATTTCAAATCTCTGAGACATTGAAATAAGTCCATGGATACAGTTTTTGAATGAAAAATAAAATGCTACAAAAATAAATGTCCAGTCAATTTGTCACACTGAGTATAAAGTGAAGACACTAGTCTTTATATCATCTCCATTATTGTTTCTAACTGCTTCTAAGTCATTTTTGCCTGTGATCTCCATTACCGTGTCAAATTCATCATCTATATCAGTTCCCTCTCAATGTGACATAAAAACATGCACTGAGAGTCAGAGAGATTCTCATTGACAGTGCTAATTGGCTAACTCTGTCAACCTGAATCACACCAAGAATCTCTGATTCAGAGACAAAGCTAAGCTGCAGTCATGTACACCTATTAGCAGCTAACTACCGTGTCTCTGAATCGAACAGTGGATTGCCAGACTTGACTGCAACAGACATACATACACACACACACACACACACACACACACACACACACACACACACACACACACACACACATTCACATTTTTTCCTTTAGAAAAATATAGTAGAGAGATACTGCATTGTTTGTGTGCCAGCACCATTTCTCGGGGGAGAACACATGGTTTATTTGCATTACCTGCTCCCCAGGACTACTGAATTTCCATGGAGCTTCACCAGTGAGACCACCATCCAAACTACAGACAGCGCCAGTGAAAAACAGAGTAAAAGAACAGTTTCTGAATCACTTGTGCTCACTACTATGTAGAAACTTTCAAAGTTATGGCTTTCACATTGTGATAAGCATTTCTGTGTCCCAGGGATGAAGGGGTTATTAGGTAGATTATCACCATAGCCAGTTCACAGCATTGGCTAGTTTATGAAATTAACACTGCAAAACCATTTCTATGAACCACTCATTTCATTATCACCATATGTCATTATTCATTTATTTTTCTGTTATACTGATCCAAATAAAATCATATTTTAAATAACTGAATACTTTCTTTAAGCCACAATTCTTTTTCCTGCATTTTTTCAGTTTCCTGAACCTATATGCTTAGTCCCTTTTGGGAAACATGACTGGATTCCTGTTAAATGGCAGCAAAACCCATTCCTAGTTATATTTATTTACAGGTGGCACGTAAGTAATGTGTGCACCTTGGTTAATGGCCAGACACTATTAAAATCTAATGACTGCTACTTACTGAAAAACATATAATTTACAAAGTAAACCAACACACGCTGTGAAATCTAAAGCACTGGCCTTGAAAGATACACTATTGCAGATATAAGTAATGTTTCAAGTATCTGAAACTAGAAATGTAGACAACTGCAGGCTGACATTAAAATTAGCACTTTAACATACTCTTGGAATTATTATTGACTTGTCTGTGATCAGTAACACTGTAAAGCAGAATCAGAGAATCCATTCTATCAAGTTATTTTTTTTTCTCAAGGAGGAAGTGGTGTATGCCATCCAAAGGCAGTGTACATCCATTTACTCCAGTGGATGGGTTAATAGCTCGCGTCGTGAGTGCAAGTAGAGGGAGACGTCCAATACGTGTGTGTGAGTATGTAGGTGTGTAGTCATATGTTTCCATGTGTGTAGGCACACGAATGCAACAGAATGGATATGTGTGTGTGTGTGTGTGTGTGTGTGTGTGTGTGTGTGTGTGTATGTGTGTGTGTGTGTGTGTTCGTGCGTGCATGTATGTGTGTGTGTGTGTGTGTGTGTGTGTGTGTGTGTGTGTGTGTGTGTGTGTGTGTGTGTGTCTAGGGGAAGTGAATATATCATAGCCATTTCTTTATGTGTGTATGTTGGAGCATGTGAGTGGGTGGGTGTGTTACTCCATGGTTCCATAAGTGTGACCCTGTCTGAAGATGCTTGTTTGCAGCTTCGTGGCTGTGTGTGTGTGTGTGTGTGTGTGTGTGTGTGTGTGTGTGTGTGTGTGTGTGTGTGTGTGTGTGTGTGTGTGTGTGTGTGTGTGTGTGTGTGTGTGTGTGTGTGTGTGCGTGCGCGTGTGTGTGTGTGTGTGTGTGTGTGTGTGTGTGTGTGTATGTGTGTGCACATGTTGGGAGTGCCTGTACAACCAAGATGTGTGGGCTGGTAGGCAGAACACTGATGCAGAGAGGTGTAGCAGTGCAGTATTTTAGGCGCACTTCATCAGTTTATCGCCATAATTTGTACTGCACGCGACTCACTTTCTGGAATACCTTGTTCTGTCAAACAGCAAAACCATGAAAAATCTGTAGTTAATAATTTCACATCTAAAAGGCATCCATAGAAGTGGATTTAGTATTCATAAGAGATCAACAAAATAATTTTCAAAATGGAATAAAACTTGATCTTTTGGCTGTCCCATATCATCAGAGTACATATATAGAAAATTGCAATTTTTTTTTTCTGATCTAGAGAAAAAAGTTGAGATTAGATAAACAATCAAACAACTCTCCCTAGCACTAAAGGAACTTTCCCTTAGGTAAGAAACTGAAAATGACACACTCACATCAAGAAAACACTTACTCCTCAAATTTTACCTCTTTCTTGCTATATTGCCCATGAAATCATGAATGGGGGAGATAATACATTTTGGCAGAGTCACACTCACCTAAAATGTACTTAAATTAACAAACACAATGAGGATACAACTCTTACTTCACAGATGCAGGTTCTAAATGCCATTCCTCAGATGTCCTTAAATCCACAACTATTGTATCACCTTCCACAGGATATTCTGGAGTGCGCATACATATGCTTCCTCTGGGCTATGCATCTCATGTAGGCCATACTGGTGAACTCTCATGACCCCACAATATCCAAGCAAGGGCAAATATTTGATCGACTTTTCCATGGCCAGGATAGAAGACACGCTCTTGCTGCAAAATCAGAGGCTCATATGATGGACAAAGTCTGCTTTCAAGCACCTTGGTATAGACTTTACAAAGCATCATTTCTCTATGTTTGGAACCTCTTTTTGTTCACATTTTTGAAAAAAAGGACTAGCACTGCAGTTTGTCAACCCAAGGATACTGTCCCTGTCTTTCATGCAGTATTGAAAAAGAATACTAACAGTAATACCCAGCATATCCTCCACATTCAGCATTTTTGGTGGGCTCTCATCCACTCCAGTAGTCTACCTTACAATTTTCAGAATTAATGGCCATGGTGACCTCGTCTAAAGAGACGGACCCTTTCCTTCTGTAACATATAACTGTTTGTCAGAATACACAGCAAGTGACCCAAACATTGTGTATGACTTCAAATTTACGTAAGCTGTTTAATGAGACTAACTCCTAGAAGAAGTCTATACTACCTCTCTTGCAGATTCCTGCAGAAAGGTTTTAGCATGTGTAAAGTTATACAAACAATATACTTCATTTCCGTTTTGTCAAATTATAAAGTATAGCATATATTATGTTACAGTGTCTACTTTAAATTATCCTTAACTCTATGATAAGCATGCTGCGGGTTGTTTTACATCTAATAAGATCATCTGTTTGCATTCAAAAGTCTTAATAAATGATAGCTTTTAAGTCTTAAATATCATGATTATCACTTGAACATTACATTTATGTCTGGTTTCCTCAGTGGTCTTCCAGATCTGGAGAACTTAATGGAATTGTTCAGTGTGGACATATGGTCTTCTTTTTGGGGCATTTCTTGATGGTCAACATTTTTTGTCAGAATCACAGCATGAAAGAATATCTGCAATTAATGGCTGTCACATTTCTCACATTCTCTATTTTTGTGTGCAAGTATTGGTTGTGACAGTTTCAATTGTTCTCCCCATTTCAGTGTATTTTTCTTATAAAATGGCTGTGATTCCTCCTATGCAGCTTTCCATCTTATATGCAAGTAACATAGGACCTTGGGTCAACTGCTTAACTAACTACTTCGACATCACTTTGTAATCATTCCCACAGCATTATGTATGCTTCTGCCTTTTACTTGAAAATCTGTTAGTCTTGTAGCTTCTGTCATAAAAGCATTAGTGCCTCTGTTGAAATGTATCCTGCATGTCCTTTTCTTTCTCTTTTTTTTTCAGCATGAACAGTGCATTTAAAATAGCTGCTTTGCAACTTTTTGATCATTAATAACTCAGCTACTGAAAGACTGAATACCTGAGTAGATAGCTCCAGAATTCCAAAATTAATAAATGGCAATCCTTGTACCCCCCCACACACACACACACACACACACACACACACACACGCACAAAATACTCTTCGCTGTTTAGAAAGTTCTTCCCATTTGTCCTTTTATCTGTGGGTAATGTAGACTGGATGTTATATGTTGAAATTCCCACTTACAAAACTTCTAAATAGCTGACGTTTGTACTGCAGACCATTTTTTTAATCCTGTATCTGTGGTCATTTGTTCCATGTATAAATGTTAGCAGTACGTCACATTCCTTAGGTTATGTTAGTTTAGTCAGCCTTGTTTTTATTCATTTTGCTGCTAATTTCAGGGTATTGGAAGTAATTGTACAAATCATGTCCTTCTTTATTATATCTGCATCATAGTATACAATTTCTCCAAATAAATTTTTTCCTAGCCCTCTCTGATACAATTTTTCACTTTATATTTCCAATTATTCTCCTAATAGATGTATAGAACTGTGCAAGTCACAGTTGCCTTACCAGAGAGCACCTTGGAGTTGCCTCAATACCAGGTTGCATGCATGCAGACAGTGCCTATGGTTGTCTCTGATTGGTTTCCCACTTCATTTCCTTCTGGACCAACTCTCCACAGATGGTCTTATATTTATACATAATTGACTACACCCTCTAAATATCCTATGTTCACACACACAAAAAGGGAAAAATGGCTTGTGGTGTAACAAATCACATAACTCAACCTATTAAACACAGATTTGTTTTTTTTTTAATGGTCTGTGACAGTTACTTTTAAAACGATATTCCAGCAATGTGTTTTTATTAACTTATTTGTGTTTTGTTAACCGGGGTAATAAGCTAGTATATACTAAAAAATTACATGATTCATCATATTTTAGATAAAAAAACACCATATCCTTATTTGACACCCTATCTGCATCACTCTTAAAATACTAGGACTGTCATTTGCAGGCTTGCAAGCTTTTTCCTATAATTTATAAATGGAAAACAAAACAATTATGACAGGATTGCCCCTGTACAATTAACGAACAGAGACAGCTTCTAAATGCTTCATGCCATGTAGGGGTCTCCTCCAATTATATATGGTATGATCCCAGTTATTCTCATTGGGGTAATATATAATTATCGACCATCGGATGAGTAAAGCAATTGTAACACCAAATGGGATAAGTTAATTCAGGCACCAAAAGGGAAACTAGCTAGACTGAAAATGGCATGTAAGGGCAACTAGCCTAATACTTACCTATGAAACTATTTGAAAACCTTCATATATAAAGTGATATTTTTAATCTAATACGTTGTCTAATACTTTATAATGCAACTTAACTTTTTGTAAACTCTTAAAATGTGGCACTGCTTTGAACTACCTATTAAAAATATACCCTTATACTAAATCCTAATGTCTTTACACATCAGTATAGTAATATATTTTAAAATACTATAGTCCATTAGAATTTATACCTGATTGCATTTCTTAATATATTCTACGTTTATTTTACTACTTTTTTATAATTACTAAAACTGCAACCATCATTAACAATCAACTGTAATAAATTTAATTTGATCTACAACGTTAGTAGTTATTTTGGTTCCCTATTGATTTGTTGACAGCTTAGGTTATCGAATGCATATGTTAAACACTTAAAATAGCAAAGAGCCACATCATCAAATTATTTCCTCGGGAAATAATTTGCGTGGCCGTTCTCGGGGATTTGCCCTTTCCCCAATGTAGAGCAGTCTCGGAGTTGGTATATTTAGTTAGGGGGGGGGATGCAGCCCCCCAGATTGGGGAATTTGGGGGGCAAAGCCCCCCACTATGTTTGGGCGTGTTTATTTATTTTGTTTGCGGACGGAAAAGTGAATTCTTTCCCTAGGAAAGAATTCAATAATTTGGCTGTTCGCTGTTTTTAACTTTTGACGCTTAGGTGTCGATGATTTTGGATTCGACAACCTAAGCTGTCGATGTTATGATATAGGCACATTATTTCAGCTGCAGCACATTGCCTTTATTTGCTTCCAGATAATATGCATGTTCCGTATATCATATCTAATGTAAATTAGGTAAAAGTAAATGTTATAGACTCCCATTTACTACCTGCAGATAATTATACATGCACTCAAAGCTATGTCACCTACCATTAATCAAATGTAACTCTAAATGACAAAAGAAACATAAATTGTACCAAATCGTACCAAATTCTAACAGTAATTCAACTACATCCCCAAAGAATCCCCTTCACTGTGGTGATATACACACCAGTCCAGGTCCAGTATTTTATTGTAAAACCTCACTACAACATGAATATTTCATACTGCTGCAATTAGCATTTTTAGACAACCACAGACCTTTTTAGTTGTATTAATTTGTACAGGCCAGACATAATCAACATTACTGAAGCATCATTGAAACCTTCAATGAAAGGTAAACAGAGTCTCCCCCCATGATGCAACATTGGAAAGGCTGGTTATTCAGCAAAAAATGCTGTAATATTTGACAACCATCTAACCTTAAATAAAATTTATTTAGAAATACCAGTATTCGATAAATCAGAACTACTTATCACTCAAAATGTTAGTAGTTGTAAAACCCTTAGCATTATTATAGCATACATTCCTTTCAGTGCTATGCAAACAACTGCCAATTTACTTAAACATATCCTCTCTTGGATAGAAAGTAATGTAAACCAGGATATTGTAGTTCTTGATGATTTTAATATTGACTAGCCTATACATTTTAACAAATAAATAAATAGAAAATGTGCATAAAGCATACTGTTAATCTCCTTGGTCTTTCTCTGCTTATCACTCATCACGCAACAAGCATATTCAGATACGTTTTCAAATAAAGAAAATATACTCACTCAGTTATTAACAAACAGTGCAAATACCATAATAAAGTTGTATATTTTATAAGATTCTCTAAGTGATCATATCCAATATATCCAGTAATTGTGCCTGAAAGAAATAAATTTGGAGAGAATATTTAAACATTGTTTGCCACAATGCAGTTGAACAACTACTTGATTCTTACCACTAGCTATTGTATCAAAATATCCTAACAACACATTTTAAAGCATCATAAAGTACATTATCTCTCTATATTAAAACAAGTTAGGTTTATACCTGCTGTTTGGCTAACAAAAAGGACTAAACTAAGCTGTGTTCCTTAGAGACAAAGCATGGAATTTTTGGAAAACTGCCAGTACTCAACAAAGCTTTAAAAACTGTAGAACTCTTAAAAAATCTAGTAAAAAATTATGAAAGTAGATAAAAAGTACTGCTAAACTACAATTCACCCTGAATATTTATGGAACTCCTAAGGAAGTTTAGATAAACAAGGACATCAATCCTCACCTATTAATTTGCTAAAGGACAAACCTATACTACTGCATGTAAGGTAAATGCACTTTCTATAGAATCATCTAAATTATTTTGATTAGGTCAGGTCTGTTTCTCTTGCTAGCATTCTCCATGTTTGATCATTCTATATTCCACAAATTATTCTTGTGTTATTAATGGGGCGGCCGCAGTGGTGCAGCAATTAGAGTTGCTGCCTCACAGTAAGAGGTTCTCCAGTTCAATCCTCAGCTGGGGTGCCTTCTGTGTTGAGTCTACATGTCCTCCCTGTGGTCACGTGGGTTTTCTCCAGGTGCTGCAGTTTCCTCCCACATCTCAAAGACATTCTGTAGATGGATTAGACACTCCAAATTGGCCCCCACTGCAGGCGACCCCTAACCGTGAAAAACTGAAAGAAGAAGAAGATTTTTCTGTTATTAACAAAACATGCAAACCATCAATTTTGCAGTCTTTGGCTCAATTTTTCTACTGAGTACCATAAACATCTGTATGATCTTCTGCCCTTATAAAAAGCATAAAAAGCACATGGCAAATAATTAAGATCTTTTTATGTCCACTGTAATTTCCAAAAATCTCTCTAATTGCTGCTATATTGACCATGTCCTTTTCAAGAAGAGTAAACATATTACATTCATATCTGTTTAATAGCTACATGCAGATATGTGGCATATTGTACCTTTTCAGGCTTCTTGGTTATTTCACTAACAGTGGATGGTGCAGTGGTGCAGCAGTTTGCGTTGTCACCCCACAGCAAGAGGTTCTCTGATTCGATTCTAGGCTGGAGTGCCTTCTGTGCAGAGTCTGTATGCCCTCCCTGCAGTTGTGTGGGTTTCCTCCCACATTACAAAGACATGTATCTGGAGCATTTTTTCTTGGGCCTCCACTGAAAATTGGCTCGTTCCAAGTCAGACTTTCCCAGTAAACAAATGTTAAATAAGTAACTGAATTGCTCCACACTTCCAGTTTTCTGCTACTTTACATTGCAGGAAATTAAGAACTGTAAAACCTTATCTAAGACTCAGCTACATTACTTTGTAGAATAAGCTGTCTTCTGATAGATTTACCATGGTAATGTCAAATTGGACTCGGTCAAATGATGGCATCATCGACCCACGTCCACGAAAGTGTCAATGTCGAATTCCGACATTGTCACAATACATCTCAACTTCGACCTTGGAATGGGCTGTAACACGGGACGAGATAGGGATGAGATTTGTCCTTCTACAGTGTTGGGTTCTATATTGTCACCGTTCGGCTAAAGTGGATTCGATCGAATCCACTTCAACTTTGCCATAGTAAACCCTTCTGATATCCATGTAGCACAATTACTATACATGTTTTCTTAGATTATTTTATCTACTTTCATTGCTTGATCCTGCAAAGAGTACAATATGTTATTTCCTTATATCTTTGATATCACTGGATAGTTTCTGATAACTTTTTCAGTAAGTAGTAACGTTTTCTAGCTTTGCTTGGTTATATATCTGCCAGAATTTTTGCTGTTTCAGCCTGCCAGACTTCAAATAAGGAAATTCCTGCTCTGCCTTCAGAATCTCTGGATTCAAAAATAAGGGATACATTAAACTTGAAGGTTATACAGATTCTTACATCAGTAAAGAAGGTGAAATGTTTCGTGGCTGCATTTCTACAAATCAGGGAAAATATCAGGATTCTAACTGCAGAAGATGCAGATTCTGGCTGAGTAGGGTGTATCTTGAGTTTCTAACTGTTCGGGTAATTTGGTCTCTATCCCAAAAGAATATATCTAATAACCTGAAAGAAAAGCTGTCTGGCTTCTTGCACTGAACGTATTCAGCAAACATGTACCTGAAGGAAGTCTGTAGATGAACTTAAAAACTAATCCCAATGATTGTAAACTGGGTGTCATCCTTAACTCCTCCTCCAACACACAGGCACTCAGGCATAAGCTTACATTTGCTAATAACTATTATACTAAAAATTGACTCAAATTAAATGCCAAAAAGTAAATATTGTTGTATTTGGTAAATAATCCATCCACCCCCCTTATAGTATAAAATAAACCCCATGTAAAATGAGAATATAGCTAGAGATCTTTTGACTTGGGTCAATGGTTCTCCCTCGTTTGACCGCCATGTTACAACAGTGATTAGAAAATTAAGAAAGTAGATAAAAAGTACTGCTAAACTACAATTCACCCTGAATATTTATGAAACTCTTAAGCAAGTTTAGTTAAACAAGGACATCAGTCTCCAAAAGGTATATCTTCAAGATCAAAAAAAGTCCTTATCCCCTTGAAGACTGCACTGATTATGCATACTATAGAATACAATGCAGCCTTTGGGATGTATCTCAATAGACACGTCAACAACTGGTAAGATCACAGATGTTTATAAATAAAAAAGGTCAAGAGAATAAAAATCTTGTGCTACCAAGAGAAACAGGAAGGCCTACCCCTTATTCAATATTCTGTAGACTCCTTAGGAGAAATATGAGCCTTGCTTATTGGGCAATAAGTGTTCAGTAGCAGAGGACCTCTTAAACCTTCATAAATGAAACATTCCTACAAATACTAGAACCAAGGACCTAGATCTACCTAAACAAATAAACAAAACAAATAGGTTTATCATGCAGCACCTACCCCTGTACCGGAGCAAACTTTCTGTCCAAATTGGGCAGTGTAATTCACTGTCTTCCTTCCAAAGGGAACTAGATAATTGAATGGCCATTAATAAATCTAACCCTGGTATGACTGAACTGTTCTTTCTTGAAAGGGAGCTAAGATGGTTACTAGCAAGGTGTTAATGGCCTGCTAGCTCAGTAGTCATATGATTATAGTATTAGTATTATGATTATGACTTGAATCACCAATGTGGTACATAAACACAGGCTAGCAGTGCAGTTATGAGAGTTAGGACTATCTATGAATCCTTCAACACAAGCACTTTATTTTGAGAAGTGGTCAGTCTTCTGGAAGGCAGTCATTAAAGCAGTTCATCCGAACCATAAGAGGAAGTCTTAATATTAGATGTTTGTCGAAATTACCTTTGTTTGATAGAACCAGATAAAAACCTGCCTGTGTCCCAAGAAAATGCTTATCTATTAATATTCTAGACCATGACCCACAGTGCTGATTAAAGAACATAAGTGATGGTCTGTTTTATGCATTCTCTCCAGTCCTTGTACTTTACATATTTCTACAAACATTTACAGATGAAAAGTTTATTTGATCATAATTGCACAGTTTTGACCCTGGCAAATTTGGCTTCCCCTGCAAGGACATCAACAACTATCTCTTGCAACTTCCTCTCAAGAAGAACCTGGATTATTTCACCAACGTTTCTCATAGCTTGGATATTGATGTTTTGATTTTCAATAAAATATTATTCCCTATTCAGGTTATATGTGTCATCAAAGAACCAAGAATGTCTTCTTCTAAAATTTTTTTTTCACAAACTGGAAGATATTTTCTTATTGGTATGAATAATGTGACTTTCTGTCATCCAAGTGCAATTTCTACTGGTCCAATTTTTTTCTGTATTTTATAGTGTAATGGCCACTGTATCTTACTCATCCAATGAAATGTAAAGTTTTGTCATGGTAGCATTTCTTCTTAGGATCCACTGTTCCAACCTATAGCAAAGGTCATTCTTAATAGTGTATAACATCTGGATTCCCACCTGATATCTGAAAAAATTTACCTTAAAAACATTGTATAAACCTCCTTTGAACCATTTTATTCAGTTGTACTGATATATTGTTTTCTTAGAAGATGGTGTCTAGAAGCAATCTCTTCACCCTGAAGGGTGTTAGAGCGTTAAGGATGTATGTTGTCAGAAAGTTAGGGTGACTCTGCTTAGGATGATTCTACTAACCCTTCCTTTATGGATATGGTCAAATCCAGCTTTGCATAAAACCACACATTCCAGCTCACTTCCTTATACTGTCACCAACTGGCTGTACAGAAGCAGATTTTTATAGAGTGGATGTTGTGTCTGCAAATGCTAGTAGGACCAAAGTGTATGAAAAATGAAGAATCATCATTTCTTTTACAGTTAGCAAGCTGGTGTCCAAGTAGGGAAGCAAAGTCTTTGGCACTCTGTTGTATAGTGAATTTCTTACACGACTGTTTTTTGTCACAGTTTAACTTATGTTTGATACCCCACATCTGTACTATAGAATTGTATGCTGCTAATTAAAGGAGCTAAATAAAGGAAAACAGGGTGTAATGGCTGAGCTAAGTAAATCCCATATGAAGACTTTACAGGTTTGTTTTACCTGTAGTCATCCCTATAATAACATAGTACTTTAGCTTTTCCCCAGAAAAGATCATTATGGTAAGAAAATAAAACATGATAAATTTTAAATGTTATACTATAAATCTTGTCCTTTTACCATCAAGTAAACAACTGGATTTAATACAACAGCTAAAACACCCATAACCCACCATGACAGTATGATATGTCCCAAGAGAAATATATATACATAGAAAAACAGAGAGAATTTCTCTATGCACCACTTCAAACTGGTATTAAAACTAACTTATCATAAAATCTGGGTATGTTTCTTAGTACTTCTGTCATCTGGTAATGATTTAGAGGCATGTAAAAATTTGGATGGCTTCTAAGTCATAAGTGCAATCCAAAGAACTTGTGTTGGAGCCGTGTGCATTAACTCAGAGAAGCAGTCCAAGTCCCATGGGTTGCATCTCATTATTAGCATTAGGGAGAGAAGGAAAAGTATAGCCAGTAGACTGCCCTTGGGGTATCCTGTATGCCAGATGAAAAAGGGGACAGTCCAGTTATCTGTTCTTCTGGAAATTGTCTTATGCACACTGCTGGTCTCAGGCAATTAGGTAAAAATGGGTGCTGTTGTGGATCACCAAAATGTATCATTCTGTGTTACAGTACAAACTGTCTTGATATTTTATCTAGTATAGTAGCCATATTATGTTTATACAGAGGCAGCTTTTTTTCATTATTAAACAGGAAAGCGTTATATTTATGTCAACGCTGTATTGCTTAAATATTTATTAGACTTACTGAGGCTTTATTTAGTGTACTGGGAAATATATTATTTGTAGACTGATAATTTTCAGTCCTATTTAACAGATATAAAGCAAATACTTCAGCTTAAAAGAACAGCGTCACAGAAATAAGAAAATATTAGTACCTAAACTGCCATAAAGACCTAAATGATTCACATATCTCATTCAAAAGATTTGTGAAATTAAGATTCATTCTAAATAAAGTAAGATATATGGACTTCTGTCTAAAGATAAAGCTATAAATAAAAAAATGTTCTTTGACAGAAAGTACAATACTAAAATTATAAGTTTTAAAGAAATGAATGCTATTTTCTAAAAATAAAAAAAGGCTTCCAGAATGGTGGAGGAAA
The DNA here is from genome assembly GCF_019279795.1 of Protopterus annectens. Taxonomy (NCBI): domain Eukaryota; kingdom Metazoa; phylum Chordata; order Ceratodontiformes; family Protopteridae; genus Protopterus; species Protopterus annectens. The sequence continues at coordinate 1,633,922,136 of NC_056728.1, read as the reverse complement.
AATGATGGATTCTTTAAAACTGTTAGAATAGTATGTTTAGAATGTTTAGATTAGTTATAAGCAAATATTTTCAGGTGAAATCCCAGCTTGAACCCTGTTTTATGAATACAGTCCCCTTCAGCCCACTCCAGATGGAAGACAATCTCAAACTAAATAAAAACAAAAAACAGAATGGAAAGACTTAAGAGCCAAGTACCGCTCGAGAATACCTTTAATAATTAAAAGTAATTAAGCACTTTTGTCCTTCAGTTTACAGGACTTCTTCAGAACAAATAATATTAAACACACAGGGTTTTCATACCTCAAAACCAGCCCCCAATAAACAGTTATCCAATTAATTAATTAAATAACAGATTGAATTAAATACCTCATCACCATCATGAAGCAAAGGCAGCCATCACTAAAACCCTTTTTTCACATATAAAAATATCAAACTAATAAGCAATTATTGCTTTAAATGCCTTAACATTTCTTTCTAACACCTCAGAGACAACATGTAGAAATCTATGTATTCTCAATGTACTCAACGGTTATGGTACAGCATTCACTGATGTGCAGTAATTTTCTCTTTTATTGTTTATGACAGATGTGATACAATCTTTATGTCTAGTAATTTTCTCTGTTACTGTTTATGACTGATATGAAATACTCTGATGTAATATTATATAATCTGAATATATTATGTAATCCTTGCTTAGTAAATGTTTGTCGTTCTTGTGGAGTATTTCACCCCGGGCCTCCGCTGAAAAAGGACTTGTGTCCAGTCAGACTTTCCTGGTAAACAAATGTTAAGCAAATAAATAACTAAACTAGTTTAGCTCTTTACTTAAAAGAGTCCTGGAATCTTGCTGTTTTACAATTTGCATGGGAAGTTTACTGTTTTCTGACTGTTATCTCTGGAGAGGGAGTCCAAATAAGGAAATACATTCTTTTTACGTGGAGTACCATCTGAGTGAGCATTAAGCTGTAAGCAGTGTAAACATGGTCACATTTGAGAAGCTATTTTCACCCTGCATTTTTAGTATCTCTATCATTCATATTATACATGCTTCAAGATTTACTGGAAGCAAAACCCATAGTTTTATTTACTTAGTTTTAGGAAAACATATTACATTTGCTTTGGCCTGTTGCTTTTAGTATGCTGTACTTAGTACTGAAAGACAAATGCAAACTTCACTCAGCCGCTCATGTTTCTCGTTTGAAAACAATCACATTTGCTTTAGCATAGTGTTGCTTCTTTACATTACCATGTTAAATTCAGTAAACTTATTAAATCATCAAACTTGCGAAATTAGGCTCAAGTAGTGGCACAGGGAGTCTTTAGGATAAAAAAGTTCGGGTATCAGTTATTAAGTCACATAAGCATAACTCCAAAAGAGAAGACACCAGCCTTGATAAAATTTTAGAAATGTCAGTATATTAAATAAAAATTTGATTCACAGCACAAAATACAATGGTTATGTGCTTTCATCCCTAGATACGCTGGGACTTAAACCTTTACCAAGACTGGTGTCTTCTCTTTTGGACTTTTTTGGAGTTATGCTTATGTGATTTAATAACTGGTACTTCAACATCTTTTGTCATAAAGACTCTCTGTGGCAGTTTCCTGGTGTTATTTTTTGGCTGCATGGATACACACTGTTCATAGGTAGGTACTAAGCTATCTGCCTGAGGGCATTTGTAAGCCTAGCCAGAGTGTGTCAGCTTTCACCTCCCCATTGATTAATTAACTGAGCCTCTGTCAAGAAGAGCCAATGAAGTGATCCCAGGGGTGTATTTTCTGTTACCCATCCACTCGTTAAGGTTTCTCTTAAAGAGTGTTAGTGAGGGGCTCTGACTAATGTAGTTAGGAATTTTGTTCCAAAGCATGGGGAGTCTCTTTGACAGGAATCTATCCCGCCAGCATGTTCTATTTATTGTTGTGGTGAGATTTAGCTCACTAGAGGGAGTGTCTCCCAATGACTTGGATTTCTTTAGGTGGAGCATGTCCATCAATTCTGAGTTGGACATGGCTTTCTAAGTCAGGCAGAGATCACCTCTGAGTAAGCAGTATGCCACTGAGTACAGCTGTAGTTTTTCCAGTTGGGCTGCATATGACATATGTTTGAGGGCAGTAATCCTCTTGGTGAGGAATTCTCTTGGTGAGGTACTTTTGTGGTCTTTCCAGATGTTGGAAGTGTCTTGTGAGGTACATCCCAAATGGGCCTTGTACTCTATGATGGGTCTAATGAGTGACGAGTAGAGGGGCACTATAACCTCTTTATTTCTAGATGCGAACCCTTTAGTAATTAGATGGGCTACATAGAAGGATTTCCTAACTACTTTGGCAATATGATTGTCAAAGGAGAGATTACTATCTACCTGGGTCCCCAGATCTCTTATTACCTCTTCTGTATTAAGGGGGCTGCCACCTATGTGGTAATTCATGGGTGTTTGGTTTTTCCCAAACGGGATGACTATGCATTTTTTGTCATTTAGCTTGAGACCATGACTTTGACACCAGGTGTGCGTCTCAGTAAGGCCCTTTTGGAGAATGTCCGTGTCAGCTGGAGAGTCAGTTATGGCTCCCAGTTTGCAGTCATCGGCGAACTTGGTTAGCCATAGTCCTCCTGTGTTTGCTTGTACTTCTGAGAAGTATATGCTGAACAGAAGAGGTCCCAGGACCAAGCCTTGTGGGACACCACTTGTGACTGGTTTAGAGTCGGACCTGGAGCCCGCTATTCTTACGGTGTGAGTTCTGTCTGTAAGCTAGTTGGCAACCCATCTTGTGACGTAGGGGTTTACGTTCAGGCTGGTGAGTTTTTCTATAATTCCTGAATGGGGAATGGTGTCAAAAGCCTTGGCAAGGTCAAGGTAGGCTGTGTGAATCACCTTCCCCTCATCTATGGCCTTGGTGACTGTCTTGAAGAAGTCAACCAGGTTTAGTAGGCATGATCTGCCCTTAACAAAGCCGAACTGGGTTGGGTCAAGTGTTTGGAGGTTCCCAATGTCTTTGTTAATGAGTTCCATGATGATGCGCTCCATAGCCTTGCAGACCAGGCTAATCAGGCTTATGGGGCGATAGTTACCAGGGTCAGTTGTGGCCCCTCCTTTGTGGAGTGGAATAACTGTTGCTGTGCACCATTCTATGGGCACATAGCCTGAGGAGAGGCTGAGGATGAACAGTGTGTTTAGGTGGGGGGTTAGTTCGTTCTGTAGTTCATGCAAGACGCAGCCTAGGACACCATCTGGCCCCATTGATACTGTGTGTTTGGCTTTTAAAAGGGCTGTTTTCACCTGTGCGTCTGTGATTTCCAAGACACTACACTTTTCCGGTATTGCTGTGGGCCCTTTTGGGGGTGAAAGGGGGGTGAAGTTTGCACTGAATCTATCTGCCAGGATGTTGGCAATATCAGTAGGTTCAGTATATTTTGTGCTAGCTCAGAGCATATCTGTGAGTTGCCACTTAGATTCTTGACATAGCTAATAAAGGCTTTGTGGTTATCTTTTGAATCCTTGGCTATTTTTCTTTCGAAGTTAGCCTTGGATGATTTTATGAGGGACCTTGGTTTCTTACTGATACTGATCAGGGATGTCTTTCCTTCTTGGAATTTGCTTTGTTTCTGAACTAGTTTCCTCCTTCTATTGTATAGCCTTTTTATGGCAGGGATCCACCAGACTGGTTTCCTTCTCTTAGGGGAGTGAGTCTTGGTTTTGCTAGGGATGGCATGATCCATGTATCCCTGTAGGTGATTATAGAGTGCATTTGTAAAGGTTCCTGCATCTTTGACACTGTTATCCTTTAGCGTGGGGGCTGTGAAACTTACCACCTCTGTCTTAAGTAAGGTGAAGTTTGCTTTAGAAAAGTTTTTCACTGTGGTTTCCTTGGTTGGGGGTGGTGGTGTGGTGTGGACATCCAGAATGATTACTTTATGGTCTGATCTAACCAGTGACAGGTTGACCTCTGGTGCGGAACACCTGTTGCCCATGTTGGTGATGACCAGGTCCAATATGTTTTCACCTCTGGTAGGGGAGTTTACCAGCTGATCCAGGGCATTTGAGTTGATAAATTTCAGGAAGCGCTGGACCTGAGAGTTTGTACTTGAGTAGTTTTCCCAGTTAACGGTAGGGTAATTGAAATTGCCCAATATCAGGGTGTTTGGTAGGACCTTCATGTTTTCCAGTGTCTCTAGAAAGGCGAAGTGGTGGGCCTGGGTCATAGAGGGTGATCTGTAGCAGGCCACAGTTTGCATTGCTGATTTGCCCAATGTTAGTTGCACATGGATCTTCTCAGAGGTATCATGCTGCTCCACTAACCTGGAGGTGTAGGTATCCTTGACGAATATGGATACACCCCCTCCTTTTGTGTTTCGGTCCATGTTCTGTGACCAAAATGTGTGGTATGAGTTGTAGCCCGGTAGTGCGAGCATTTTCAGTTACTGCACAGATGTCGACATTCTCCATACTGAGGAGTGCTTTGAGCGCATGCATTTTGAGATTTAAACTCCTGGTGCTGAGTAGCATAACCCTCATTTTTTTATTTGTGCTGTTTACAGAGGTTGGTTTGACTTTTGAGTCATGCTGAAAAAAGGCATTATGGGGGCAGCAAGAGCCTTGGCCAGTATTCGAAAGCCTAGGGGTGACAGGTGCAAGCCATCTCATGCGAAGCAACGAGGCTTGTCGAGCATGTCGCCCCAGGCTGACAATCCCCTTTGAATGACACCAGAAGCTTAGCCAATTGTTGAAATTGATCATTTTTTTCTTTATACTGCGGTATCATTCTTGGTGAGGGCAGGATGCTACTCAGGGTCAGGGTCATACCCGTCTGGGCCTGATCAGAGAGCTCTTCCATGTCTCTTTTCATGTAGTCCAGGAAGGTACGTCTGAGGTCATTCACACCAACATGAACAATGACAGAGTCATATTTGTACTTGTTCTGGAGTGACCTGAGTGCTTGTGTTATGTGGTGGATTCTGGCTCCCGACAGGCAGCTAACAGTAACCTTCTCCTTGTCCAGCCTAGTGAGTGGGACATCAGTGTGCCTGACTATAGAGTCACCTATTACTAGTGTGTTAGGTATGTTATTTCGCCTTAAGGGCTGTGATTGTGCAGCACACTGATTTTGTGTTTTATGTGTTGTCTGGTTTGTGACGGGAGGTGCAGGTTTTGGGTGTCTGCTTTGGATGTCTCTGATGCTTTTGCAGGTTTTTATTTAGAGCCTCCGAGTATGATTTTGTGTATTTATGTGCATTTTTTGCCAGTGCTGGTTTAGTATGTCTATGTGAGGCTGGAGGTGTGGTGCAAGTGTTAACCTTCTCCTCATGACTGCCTGTTCCAGTCTTGGGTGGAGAGAGCTTAACCTCCAATTTAGCTATATAATTGCATCTCTCGCATATGTTAATGTTTTGTGGTAGGAGGAGAGGGTTGTCTGTGTACATGAGGCAGTTGTAACATTGCCTCAGGAAACCCAGGTTCACCAGCTGGACTGGAGAGTATACCTGAAATTGCCTTTTGGTCATACCTGAATAGTAGGGTGAGCTGCTTAGTCACTTGGTTGGTGAGGGGGTGAATAATGAGCCTTGCCCTGCTGGGCAATCAAGTGTCGGGGTATATTAGTGCTTGCTATTAGGTCTGAGCAAGTCTGTTGATATTTAAACCATCAAACCTGCTTTAGGCTATGTAGGTTTTAATAGAGCCTGACAAAATATATTTTGTGCTTGGTATACTGAATTACATCTAGAGTATCCATACCTCTCAGCCCTCCAGATTTTCAAAGAATCGCATCAGGCTTTGTGCTCACTGAATGGTGCACAGCAACAGTTATCCCACTCCACAAAGGGGGAGCCACCACTGATCCCGAGAGCTATAGACCTATTAGCCTGATGAGCCTGGTCTGCAAGGCCATGGAATGTATCATCATGGAACTCATAAACAAAGACATTGGTAACCTCCAAACACTGGATCCCACCCAGTTTGGGTTTGTGAAAGGCAGATCATGCCTCCTGAACTTGATCGACTTCTTTGAGACAGTCACCAAAGCCGTAGATAAAGGTAAGGTGGTTCACACAGCCTATCTTGACCTCGCCAAGGCTTTCGACACCATCCCCCAATCTGGAATTATAGCTAAACTCACTGAACTAGGTATAAATCCTTATGTCACAAGATGGGTTGCCAAATGGCTCACTGAAAAAACCCACACTGTAAAAGCTGCAGACTCCAAATCTGACCTCAAACCAGTGACAAGTAGAGTACCGCAGGGTTCAGTCCTGGGACCTCTCCTGTGGTATCTACTTCTCTGAAGTACAGGCTAACACAGAAGGCCTCTGGCTAACGAAGTTCGCAGATGACTGCAAACTAGGACCCATAGTCTAGTTCCCAAATGATGTGGACATCCTACAGAAGGGCCTCGCTGAGACAGATGCCTGGTGTCAGAGCCATGGCCTCAAGCTCAATGACAAAAAGTGCAGTGTCATCCCCTTTGGTAAAAACTCTATACCCATGAACTACCACATAGGCAACAATCTACTTAACACCAAATGTGTGATAAGAGACCTTGGGACCCAGGTGGACAGTAGTCTCTCCTTTGATAGCCATATCGCCACAGTAGTCAGGATGTCCTTCTACGTGGCACACCTCATCATAAAAGGGTTCTCATCTAGGAAAAAAGAGGTCATTGTTCTCCTCTACTTGACACTCATTAGACATTATAGAGTACAATGCCCTTTTGGAATGTACCTGACAAGACATCTGCAGCAGCTGGAAAGGCCACAGAAGTACCTCACAAAGAGGATTACTGGCCTCAAACAAATGCCCTACACTGACGGTCTCAAAAAAACTCCAGCTTTCTTCTGTAGCATATCACCTACTCCTAGGTGATCTCTGCCTAAAATATAAAGCTATGTCAAACCCAGAACTGTTGGACATGCTACAGCTAAAGAAATCCCAATCCCTCCGAGCTACATGTTCTAGGGACCTACACCTTGTCACCACAATAAACAGGACATGCTAGAGGGATAGATTTCTGTCCCAGAGACTTCCCATACTCCGGAACAGGCTACCCATCTATGTCAAGCAAAGTTCTTCATTAGCACTCTTCAAGAAAAATCTTGATGAGTGGATGGGAAATAGGAAATACACCCCAGGGATCACTTCTGTGTCTCTGCTCGACCGTGGCACAGGAAAATAACTTTCTTGGGTGGCGTAAGCCAGGGAACCTTGTTGGCTAGGCTTACGTAGGCCCTTGGGCCAATAGCCTAATACATACCTATGAAACTATGAACCTATAATGAGTGAGAAGAGTCTCTGAAACAAATCATGCACAATCCTGGGAGATCAAGTGCAAGTATTCTCACTTACAAAATCTGTATAGAAACTACTCATATTTTTTGACTTTGCAAAAACTGAATGGTACTTTTGAATATCACAATATCACTAGTAACAGGTAATGAAGTACACATTATTATATAATAAGAATTATTATAAAAATGCATTTTCACTTGAATGCAAACATCAGCAAACCTATTAGTCAGTTAGTTCTAAATGGATGAAGTTTCATCTTGTTGGTTTAACCTTAGCATTTTTCAACTGAATGATCAATATTTGTAAATGAAGATCACTGCAAAGCTTCGGTGAGTGCAGCACAAGTGATGCTATGTACGTTGGTATTTACTCTTTTCTCCACTGTTGTATAACCATGTAGTTATTATATTTAAGTGAAGGGGTACAGGGTAAAGGACAATGTCCCCCATATCCGGGTGTAGGAAGGCGTCTTCCTTACATATATACTTGTCTTACATTTTTCATTGTGTTGAAGCTTGACTGCATTTTTTTTTATCTAATTGAAGCTTCAGCCATTTAAGACATGGAAATACGTAGTAGATGCTACAAACATCAGACTGTCATAAGCTCATGAGCACTTGACAGTTAGTTGTACATTGACTTGCTATGTCTAATGTAAATAATGCATTGCTTATCACTCTCTTTATTTGTTTTTCATAGGACTCGTGCCAGCTGCTCATCAGCCTGTCTACTCTGCCACAAAATTTGGTGTAATTGGTTTCACAAGAGCTGTAGCTGTGAGTATAAATCAGTGTTTGTGTACAATTAACAATTTTTGTCTCTCTTTTTGCCACTCAAGCTTACCACTGTTTTTATTTACACATACCTCATTAAGAATCATAATTTTGCATTCCCCAACCACTCTGTTGTCTATAGGTTCATAGGTGTTTACTAGACTAATGACCACAAGGGCCTTTTTAAGCCCAGCCATGCATTCCAAAATTTTTTCTAAAATCCATATTTAGTCACCATAGCTTCAAGTCTTAATATTTCTCTTGCATTATTTTGAATTTAATTAATCAAAATTCATCACAAGTCATGATGATTTTAAACAAGAAATAGTTTCTTCAATGAAAGGAAGTTATATTAATACTTTGGTTGTAAAAGATTTCTGTCTCTGAATAATCAAAGTCAGCTGCAGCAAATGTAAAATGTTAACACCCATTTGTGTACAAAGGATACATTTTAATAATTCTTATATGTGTAATGTATACTTTGGTCAATATTTTAATTTATATTTATGCCTTTGTGATGAATATTCAGTTTAGTTAAATCTTCTTCAGTGAAAATGTCAAGTTTGTCAGTCACAGCACATAACTAGGAGCTTATATATACTCCTTGAAGGCTTTGTCCAAGACGTCAGAGAATTATATTGAAAGTGTATGGATTTCTAGTCAGTTGTTTTCTTGTATCATCCTTTTTATACAAGTTGTTGTGCATAACTAGGGACTTATTTCAGACCAACAAACATGATCATGCTACTATGTCATCATTTCTAGCTCCTCATGTCGTCTAATAAGACTTTTTTCTGTTTCTTTGAAACTTTAGTGTCCTTACACATTTTACTCACCAAGAATCAAACGGGATGCCCTCTTGCTGTGAGGTGACAACACTAGATACTGCATCATTGTAGTTGTTACATAAAGCAGAAAATGCAAAACCTAACAAACCCTTCTTCAAAAAAACAGCTTATTTCCCACCTAAACAACTCCTGGACATGTAACTGCCTAGCACCTGGCTGACATATTCTATCACCTTTCGCCTACCCACTATCCAACCTCTTCTTTAAAACTCCCACAGGTGCACTATATTTATTATTACACGTTACTTACCAATTCACTGCCGCCTACTCCCCACTGTCCCATCTATACCCACTAACTCTTCCCTAGACTAACTTAAAAAGCTTTCCCTTAAAAAGTCAATGAACCTCATATGAACTTGTCTATATTCTCCTCCTTTGACAAACTGGTTATTATTTTTAGTTTTTCATTTCTTCTCTTATCTTGGGCAGCTGCGGTGGTGCAGCAGTTAGCTTTGCTGCCTCATAGCAAGAGGCTCTCCGGTTCAATCCTCGGCTGGGGTGCCTTCTTTGCAGAGTCTGCATGTCCTCCCTGTGGTCGTGTGGGTTTCCTCTGGGTGCTCCATTTTCATCCCAAAGACATGCTGTAGATAGATTGGACACTCTAAATTGGCCCTAGGTGTGAGTGTGTGCCTTCTGTGGAAGGTTGGGCACCGGGCTGGCAACTTGACACTGTAAAACTCCACTGCCAATCATGAGCAGACAGGTGATCTGCTGTGGCGACCCCTAACTGGGAAAAGAAGAAGAGTTCTTCTCTCATCTTCATGATTATCTCTACTAAATATACTGTATGAACAACAATCATATGTTATTACCTGCTATACTTTTAATTGTATGTCTAAACCACTATGTTTATGTAAATATCTTATGCAATCATATGTTATTATCTGCTATATTTTATAACTGTATATCTAAACCACAATGCTCATATAAACATGTTATGTATAGTATGTTAGCAGTTGTTTCTGGAACTTTTCTCCCCGGGCCCCCACTGAAAACGGGCAGCTTTGTCCAGTTGGACCTCCCCGGTAAACAAATGTAAAATAAATAAATAAATAAATAAATAATAAATAAACATTAAGAACATGTACATTCATTTACCTTTTGCACTCTGAGCTTGAGTTATGGCTGCAAACGGTCAACAGACTTGCCAACTTACACAGAAAACAATAATAAATTAATAAATAAGTAAATAAATAAATGCAGGCAGTTGTGACCTGTTGCTGAGCTTTTCCACCCTAAAATAAAAAAATAAAAAAGATTTTAAACATAAAACTTTTAGACCATTCCAAACTTTGGAGAAGCTAAACATGGATAGGCACACACGTGATCTTTGAGAAGAGAGACAGACTTATATGCACTTGTGACATTCGTTTTTGCCAATTCAGCTGCAATAAATTTTACACAGAAAGAAATTGTGAAGACAAAAAGGCAAAAGTTGCAGTTGCTAATGTCAAAGAACTATCACAGCAATTGGAACAGTCCTAAAGAGACCATTAAGAAGAACTTAAGTCAGTCCCAAAAGAACTTAAAGATGTCTGTTCCAAACACCAGGAAGACAAAGCAGTGCAGGGAAACATTATGCATCTGTTTGAAAAGGAGCAAAGAAGGCTTGTCTTGAATTTGAGCATCAGAAAAGAAGGCAGTTTGAGATCCAAGTTGACAAAAAGATGACAATAAATTGCTGGAGGATATGAAGTCTGCTGTACATACTGCTCTTGGTCTGACACTCGTACGAAAACCTGAACGCTAAGGACAGTCATAAAGAAAAAAAAAACATTTGAAAACTACTGAATGGTTAAAAGCACAACTCAAAGAGACTGTGAACAAACTTTCGGGCAGTGAAATGTCTTTAACTCATGAAGTAGCTCAAAAGGTAATTTTCCAAAACAAAAGAAGGATTCACTGGCCTAGCTTGTACAGGCAAGGGAAGCTGAAGGGAAGCTGAAACTGAAAATATAAACAAGCAATTTACACATTTTTTTCTGTGAAATGCATGATAGGTCTGCCCAAGAAAACGACTCTGCGGTCTTACACTATGAATATGAATATGAAGAAGTCAGCAACCACAGGGAAATCGAGGTAAAGGCACCCAGTCAGCAGATTGAAGATTTAGAAGAAAGATGTAAAAGGAATGAAAACAGACTGCTACAGGAAGAGCAAAAAATTGTCCTGCAAGGTGTTATAGTAACTGAAGTATAGAAACCTGGAGGCTGAGCACAGGACTGAAAACAAAGTCCGGAAGGAAACAGCAGCCCATCTGGGGAATGAACATATGAATCAGGACAATTTGAATGCGGAAACACTACCATAACTTATAAAATAGAAAGAAGCTGAGAAAGAATATTAAATTAAGGACTGTGCAGATGATCATAGCCAGTTGTATGAAGACACAGACAGAGGAAAAAAAGATTTACTATACTGGAGTTGTATACTTTAGGATTTAATGCCAGCATCATGTGGGAAGCTTAAATGGGTATAGGTATGCTCTTAGTAGAAATAGGGTAACTATACAGGTGAGATGACTGAAGAGGTTGGTAAGAAAACAGTAAATAAAAAGGAAAACATAAAGACACGAGTTATTAGTTTAAGTAAGTAAACTGAGCCCTTTGGTAGCTGTGATGTCACAAAAAACAATGTTTATTTGAACAAGCACACATTTAAGTAAGAGACTGTGGTGGAGATGTTAGCATCAGCTCAGATTCTGTACTTCATACAAGTAGAGGAGATGGATGTATAGACTCTTTGGAAAGAAGTAACCAGTGACCTAGCCATTGCTTATGAACCAGACTATAATGATGGGGCTAGTAACTTGTTGAAAGAAGTACAACACACTGATTCTGTCAATTCTTTGGTTACAGTGAGCAGTGCACTCAGGAAACTCTTAGCAGAACAGCAAACAGGAGAAAGACAAATAAAATATAGAGAGATGTGAGGTATTGAATTGAGCAAACCTTGCCTGTCCATAGATAATGTAATCTTGGGGTCAGGATGGATTGCAAAGTTTGATCTTGTGAAAGCAGATTGATTTTTACAGTGCCAGGCTTTTGGAATCTGGCCCTATGCATTATGTTAAGAATTGAGTTCACGTGGAATATGACATGTCTTGAAAATTTGCTGTGACTTGAGCATAATTTTCCAAAACATTTTATTTGCTATCCTGTAAAATTGTGTCTTGGTTGTAGAATATCTTGAAAACATAAGACAAGACTATTTCCTCAGTAATTTGTGGATCTAAGAAAATCTAACCATTATGTTCAGTGAGGTCTGTAGAATTTCTGTTTTTCTCATTAGTTAGAAATGTAGCAAAAAAAATCCCATCTTAAATGGTTCCATTGTATATGCATTGCCTATATGATAAAGATGAACTATTTTTATAGTTCACAAAGGATACTTTGCATATTTGTATGAAGAGAAGCTTTCATTTGTGCGTACCTTTTAGAACTAAGCCTGAAAAACATATCTGATTTCTCAACAATTTTCTAGAGAGGTAATCCAGACATAAAACTATTTAAATTTTAAATGCTGCCATGTCTTTAGAAAAAAACTAACTGGCTGATTGTATTTTCCCTAAATCCAGAAATGTTGATTATTTGAAAAATATTTGACTATACAATTATGCCATATACTCATAAACATACTGCACTATGCAATAGCTGTGCACACTCCGTTTATGTTAATAGCATGATAGATAAATATGGCTTGCACTACTGACCAGAGCTCACAATGCTTCCATGAGTAATGCACTGGCGTGCATATTACACAATTATATAGTATGTGCACCTGTGTCAAAGGGATAGCAGTATACCAGCTGCATCATTTGAACATATGAACATATTGAATAAATAGCTGCAGGGATGAAGATGTTCATTTGACTGTCAAGTAATCACATATGAGATAACCTATAGGCATGGTCTGCCACTACAGTGTGTGTCCGGCTTATTGTGCATAGGGTAGTGGGGTATGGTGACAGCAGAGAAGACATGGGACTCTAAATATTGCTTACTACAAGGTGTTGACAGCCCAACCAATGTCTTTGTACCTTATGTGCTCCTGTAACTCTGTTTTTGCAATGCTTCTCCTCCTCACCAAGTTTCCTCCATATTTATGACAGAAAATGTACCTGTGGAAGGTCAAGTTGCCTGAAGTAAATATAGTGTGATGAACTGTACCTGGGGAAGGTCAGATTGCCTGCAGTAAACGTAGTATGCTGAATTGTACCTGTAGAAAGGCAGGTTGCCTGTAGTAAATGTAGTGTGCTGAACTGTACCTGTGGAAGGTCAGGTTGCCTGTAGTAAACATACTGCATTGAACCATACCTGTGGAAGGTCCGATTGCCTGTAGTAAATGTAGTACACTGAACTCTACCTGTGGAAGGTCAGGTTGCCTGCAGTAAACATAGTGCGCTGAAATTAATGTCTGGTTGCCTGTAGTAAACATAGTGCACTGAACTGTACCTGTGGAAGATAAGGCTGCCTGTAGTAAATGTGTTCTGAAGTGTACCTGTGGAAGGTCTGGTTGCCTGTCTGAAATGTAGTGCACTGAGCTGTACCTGGAGAAGATCAGGTTGCCTGTAGTAAATGTGCACAAAATTGTACCTGTGGAAGGTCAGGTTCCCTGTAGTAAACATACTTTGCTGAACTGTATATGTGGAACGTCAGGTTCCTGTAGTAAACGTACTGCACTGAACTGTACCTGTGAAAGTCAAGTTGCCTGTAGTAAATGTAATACACTAAACTGTACCCGTGCAAACTCAGGTTGCCTTTAGTAAACATAGTGCCTGTAGTAAATGAGGTAGTGCACTGAACTGTACATGTCAAAGGTCAGCTTGCCTGTAGTACATGAACTGCGATGAACTGTACCTGTGGAAGGTCAGCGTGCCTGTAGTAAATGTCGTGTGCTAAACTGTACCTTTGCAAAGTCAGGTTGTGTGTAGTAAATGTAGTGTTCTAAACTGTACCTGTGGAAGGTCAGGTTCCCTGTAGTAAACCACGTAGTGCACCGAACTGTACCTGTGGAAGGTCAGGTTGCCTGTAGTAAACATAATGCACTAAAATCTACCTGTGGAAGGTCAGGTTTCCCATAGTAAACGTAGTGCGCTGAACTGTGCCTGTGGAAGGTTAGATTGCCTGTTGTAAATGTAGTGCCCTGAACTTTACCTCTGGAAGGTTAGGTTCCCTGTAGTAAATGACATAAGTGCCCTGAAATGTACCTGTGGAAGGTCAAGTTGCCTCTAGTAAATGTAGTGCACTGAACTGTACCTCTGGAAGGTCAGGTTGCCTGTAGTAATCATAGTGTACTGAACAGGTCTATATTATAAGGATGAATGAATAAGATGTCGAGCACCTGTCGACATGTTTTAAGTGAACGCTCTTATAGGCAAAATCTCTAAAGATCTAAAACATGAAGTTCAAAATGTCATAGTTGGCCAACACATGCAAATGTAGCAGTGACGTAAAGTTGTGTACATTATGAATTATGCATGTTAACCTTAATTTTAGTGCTATCTCAGAGTTGGTATATATAATTAGCAGGGGGCCCACATGGGGGGTACAATGGGGTGCAACCCCCATGAAAAAATTAGAGAAAAATGAGTGTATGTGTGTTAATTGGTTTGTGTTTCGAGACAGTGCCGTTTTGGAAAAGTGTAATTTTGGAGATTTACTGTTGGCAATTGGTATGGTTACTTCATTTACTTTACAAACATGAAGGATTGTAGTGTATATTTAGGGTGTTCGTTACAAGTGAAATTTACTGTGTTTGCAATCCATGTTCAATGCGGTAGTGGGGGATAGGTGTTGGACAACTAAAATATTTTGCGTATGTCGGTTTCAACTTTGTCAGATTTTGCATTTAAGAGCGTTTGCTTAAAACGTGTCAACATTTTAAGCATTCGTTCTTATAATATAGACCCCACTGAACTGTACCTATGAAAGGTCAGGTTGCCTGCAGTAAACATAGTATGCTGAAATGTACCTGTGGAATGGCAGGTTACCTGTAGTAAATGTAAAACGCTGAACTGTACTAGTGAAAGGTCAGGTTGCCTGTAGTAAACGTAGTGCACTGAACAGTACCTGTGGAAGGTCAGATTCCCTGTAGTAAACATAGTGCACTGAACTGTACCTCTGGAAGGTCAGGTTACCTGTAGTAAATGTAGTGCACTGAACTGTAACTGTGGCAGGACAGGTTGCCTGTAGTAAACATACTGAGGTCATCTGTAGCTGTGGAAAGTCAGGTTCCCCATAGTAACTGCAGTGGGCTGAACTCTACTTGTGGAAGGTCAGATTGCCTGTAGTAAATGTAGTGGACTGAACTGTACCTGTGGAATGTCAGGCTTGCCTGTAGTAAACCTAATCTGCTGAACTTTGCCGGAGGAAGGTGAGGTTGCATGTAGTAAACATAGTGTGTTGAACTGTGCCTGCGGAAGGTCAGGTTCCCTGTAGTAACAAACTGTGCCTGCAGAGGGTCAGGTTATCAGTAGTAACCATACTTTTCTGAACTCTACCTGCGGAAGGTCAGCCTGCCTGTAGTAAACATAGTGTGCTGAACTCTAACTGTGGAAAGTAAGGTTGCCTGTAGTAAATATAGTGTGCAAAACTGTACCTGTGGGAAGGTCAGGTAGCCTGTAGTAAATATAGTGTGCTGAACTGTACCTGTAGAAGGTCAGGTTGCCTGTAGTAAACATAGTGTGCTGAACTGTGCTGGCAGAAGGTCAGGTTGCCTGTAATAAACATAGTGTGCTGAACTATGCCTGTGGAAGGTCAGGTTGCTGTAGTAAACATAGAGTGCTCAGCTGTTCCTGTGGAAGCTCAGGATGCCTGTAGTAAATATAGCAGGCTAAACTGTGCCTGTAGAAGGCTAGGTTGCCTGTAGTAAACATAGTGTGCTGAACTGTGCCTGTGGAATGTCAGGTTGGCTTTAATAAATGCAGTGTGCTTAACTGTACATATAGAATGTCAAGTTGCCTGTTTTAAACATAGTGCACTGAACTGTACCTCTGGAAGGTCAGGTTTCCTGTAGTAAATGTAGTGTGCTGAACTGTACCTGTGGAATGTCAGGTTGCCTGTAATAAACATAGTGCACTGCACTGTATCTGTGGAAGGTCAGATTACCTCTAGTAAACATAGTGTTGTGAACTGTACCGGCGGAAGGCCAGGTTGCCTGTAGTAAACATAGCATGATGAACTGTGCTTGCAGAAGGTCAAGTTGCCTGTAGTAAACATAGTGTGCTGAACTATGCCTGTGGAATGCAAGGTTGGCTTTAATAAACATAGTGTGCTTAACTGTACCTGTGGAAGGTCAGGTTGCCTGTAGTAAATGTAGGGTGCTGAACTTTCCCTGAGGAAGGTCTGGTTTCCTGTAGCAAACGTTGTGCACTGAACTGTACCTGTGGAAGGTCAGGTGGCCTGTAGTAAACATAGTGTGGTGAACTGTAATAAATGTGGAAGGTCTGATTGCCTCTAGTAATAAACATAGTGTGCTGAGCTGTACCTGTGGAAGATCAGGGTTGCCTGTAGTAAACATTGTGTGCTGAATTGTATCTGTGGAAGGTCAGGTTGCCTGTAGTAAACATAGTGCGGTGAACTGTAATAAATGTGGAAGGTCTGGTTGCCTGTAGTAATAAACATAGTGTGCTGAGCTGTACCTGTGGAAGGTGAGGTTGCCTGTAGTAAATGTAGGGTTCTGAACTGTCCCTGTGGAAGGTCTGGTTTCCTGTAGTAAATGTTGTGCACTGAACTGTACCTGTGGAAGGTCAGGTGGTCTGTAGTAAACAGAGTGCACTGAACTCAATCTGTGGAAGGTCAGGTTGCCTGTAGTGACCATGTACTGAACTGTACCTGTGAAAGCTCAGGTTGCCTGTGGTAAACATTGTGTACTGAACTGTACCTGCAGAAGGTCAGGTTGCCTGTAGTAAACATAGTGTGGTGAACTGTAATAAATGTGGAATGTCTGTTTGCCTGTAGTAATAAATGTAGTGTGCTGAGCTGTACCTGTGGAAGGTCAGATTACCTGTAGTTAACACTGTGTGCTGAATTGTACCTGCGGATGGTCAGGTTCATAAGTTCATAGGTTCATAGGTAGGTACTAGGCTATCGGCCCAAGGGCCTACATAAGCCTAGCCAACAAGGTTCCCTGGCTTACACCATCCAAGAAAGTTATTTTCCTGTGCCACTGTCGAGCAGAGACACAGAAGTGATCCCCAGGGTGTATTTCCTATTTCCCATCCACTCATCAAGATTTTTCTTGAAGAGTGTTAATGAAGAGCTTTGCTTGACGTAGATGGGTAGCCTGTTCCAGAGTATGGGAAGTCTCTGGGACAAGAATCTGTCCCTCCAGAATGTCCTGTTTATTGTGGTGGCAAGGTTTAGGTCCCTAGAGCATGTAGCTCAGAGGGATTGGGATTTCTTTAGGTGTAGCATGTCCAACAGCTCCGGGTTTAACATAGCTTTATATGTTGCCTGTAATAAACATAGTGTGGTGAACTTTAATAAATGTGGAAGGTCTGCGTGCCTGTAGTAATAAACGTAGTGTGCTGAGCTGTACCTGTGGAAGGTTAGGTTGCCTGTAGTAAACATTGTGTGCTGAATTGTACCTGTGGAAGGTCAGGTTCCCTGTAGTAAACATAGTGTGATGAACTGTAAATGTGTAAGGTCAGGTTGCCTGTAGTAAATATAGTGTGCTGAACTGTGCCTGCAGAAGGTCAGGTTGCCTGTAGTAAACATAGTGTTCTGAACTGTGCCTTTGGAATGTCAGGTTGGCTTTAATAAATGTATTGTGCTTAACTGTACATATAGAATGTCAGATTGCCTGTTTTAAACATAGTACACTGAACTGTACCTGTGGAAGGTCAGGTTTCCTGTAGTAAATGTAGTGTGCTGAACTGTACCTGTTGAATGTCAGGTTGCCTGTAGTAAGCATAGTGCACTGAATTGTATCTGTGGAAGGTCAGGTTGCCTCTAGTAAACATAGTGTTGTGAACTGTACCGGCGGAAGGCCAGGTTGCCTGTAGTAAACATAGCATGCTGAACTGTGCTTGCAGAAGGTCATGTTGCCTGTAGTAAACATAGTGTGGTGAACTGTAATAAATGTGGAAGGTCTGTTTGCCTGTAGTAATAAATGTAGTGTGCTGAGCTGTACCTGTGGAAGGTCAGATTACCTGTAGTTAACATTGGTGCTGAATTGTACCTGCGGAAGATCAGGTTCATAAGTTCATAGGTAGGTACTAGGCTATTGGCCCAAGGGCCTACATAAGCCTAGCCAACAAGGTTCCCTGGCTTACACCACACAAGAAAGTTATTTTCCTGTGCCACTGTTGAGCAGAGACACAGAAGTGATCCTCAGGGTGTATTTCCTATTTCCCATCCACTCATCAAGATTTTTCTTGGAGAGTGTTATTGAAGAGCTTTGTTTGACGTAGATGGGTAGCCTGTTCCAGAGTATGGGAAGTCTCTGGGACAAGAATCTGTCCCTCCAGCATGTCCTGTTTATTGTGGTGGCAAGGTTTAGGTCCCTAGAGTGTGTAGCTCGGAGAGATTGGGATTTCTTTAGGTGTAGCATGTCCAACAGCTCCAGGTTTGACATAGCTTTATATGTTGCCTGTAATAAACATAGTGTGGTGAACTTTAATAAATGTGTAAGGTCTGCTTGCATGTAGTAATAAACATAGTGTGCTGAGCTGTACCTGTACCTGTGGAAGGTTAGGTTGCCTGTAGTAAACAATGTGTGCTGAATTGTACCTGTGGAAGGTCAGGTTCCCTGTAGTAAACATAGTGTGATGAATTGTAAATGTGTAAGGTCAGGTTGCCTGTAGTAAACATAGTGTGCTGAATTGTGCCTGTGTAAGGTCAGGTTGCCTGTAGTAAACCTAGTGTTCTGAACTGTGCCTTTGGCATGTCAGGTTGGCTTTAATAAATGTAGTGTGCTTAACTGTTCATATAGTATGTCAGGTTGCCTGTTTTAAACATAGTGCACTGAACTGTACCTGTGGAAGGTCAGGTTTCCTGTAGTAAATGTAGTGCACTGAATTGTATCTGTGGAAGGTCAGGTTGCCTCTAGTAAACATAGTGTTGTGAACTGTACCGGCGGAAGGCCAGGTTGCCTGTAGTAAACATAGCATGCTGAACTGTGCTTGCAGAAGGTCATGTCATTCGACACCCATGTAGCTAAGGTAGTTAGGAGGACCTTCTACATTGCCCACCTTATCATGAAGGGATTCTCATCTAGATCAAGGGAGGTCATAGCCTCCCTTTACTCATCACTCATCAGACCAATGATTGAGTACAATGCCCCATTCGGAATGTATCTGACCCGACACTTGCAGCAGCTGGAGAGGCCACAAAAGTTCCTCACCAAAAGGATAAAGGGTCTCAAAAATCTGTCCTATGCTGCCCGACTGAAAGAACTCCAGCTCTATTCAGTCACTTACCGCTTGCTCAGAGGTGACCTTTGCCTAACATACAAGGCCATGTCAAACCCAGATTTGATGAATATGCTTCACCTCAAAAATCTAGATCCATCAGAGCCACAAAGGCGGAGACTTAAACCTCGACATGGCTATTAATAGGCGTGCTGGAGGGATAGATTCATCACCCAAAGACTCCTATGCTGTGGAACAAAATCCCGTACATGTGAGGCAGAGCACTGGTGGCCTTGTTCAAGAGAAATCTTGACCAATGGATGGGAGATCGCAGATATACCCCAGGGATTACCTCAGTGTCACTGCTCGACAGAGGCACAGCAAAATAATGGGTATAGTTCCCCATACTAAAGGGGTGGCGTAAGCCACAAAACGATGGGCTAGGCTTGTAAATGCCCTCGGGCAGATAGCCTAGTATGAACCTATGAACCTATGAACCTATGTTGCCTGTAGTAAACATAGTGAGCTGAACTGTGCCTGTGGAACGTCAGGTTGGCTTTAATAAACATAGTGTGCTTAACTGTACCTGTGGAAGTTGAGGTTGCCTGTAGCAAATGTAGGGTGCTGAACTATCCCTGTGGAAGGTCTGGTTTCCTGTAGCAATCGTTGTGCGCTGAACTGTACCTGTGGAAGGTCAGGTGGCCTGTAGTAAACAGAGTGCACTGAACTCTATCTGTGGAAGGTCAGGTTGCCTGTAGTGACCATGTACTGAACTGTACCTGTGAAAGCTCACGTTGCCTATAGTAAACATTGTGTGCTGAACTGTACCTGCAGAAGGTCAGGTTGCCTGTAGTAAACATAGTGTGGTGAATTGTAATAAATGTGGAAGGTCTGGTTGCCTGTAGTAATAAACATAGTGTGCTGAGCTGTACCTGTGGAAGGTCAGGTTGGCTGTAGTTAACATTGTGTGCTGAATTGTACCTGCAGAAGGTCAGGTTCATAAGTTCATAGGTTCATAGGTAGGTACTAGACTATCTGCCCAAGGGCCTTACATAAGCCTAGTCAAAAAGTTTCCCTGGCTTACACCATTCAAGAAAGTTATTTTCCTGTGCCACTGTCGAGCAGAGACACAGAGGTGATCCCCAGGGTGTATTTCCTATTTCCCATCCACTCATCAAGATTTTTCTTGAAGAGTGTTAATGAAGAGCTTTGCTTGACTTAGATGGGTAGCCTGTTCCAGAGTATGGGAAGTCTCTGAGACAAGAATCTGTCCCTCCAGCATGTCCTGTTTATTGTGGTGGCAAGGTTTAGGTCCCTAGAGCGTGTAGCTCGGAGGTATTGGGATTTCTTTAGGTGTAGCATGTCCAACAGCTCCGGGTTTGACATAGCTTTATATGTTGCCTGTAATAAACATAGTGTGGTGAACTTTAATAAATGTGGAAGGTCTGCTTGCCTGTAGTAATAAACATAGTGTGCTGAGCTGTACCTGTACCTGTGGAAGGTTAGGTTCCCTGTAGTAAACATTGTGTGCTGAATTGTATCTGTGGAAGGTCAGGTTCCCTGTAGTAAGCATAGTGTGATGAATTGTAAATGTGTAAGGTCAGGTTGCCTGTAGTAAACATAGTGTGCTGAATTCTGCCTGTGTAAGGTCAGGTTGCCTGTAGTAAAGATAGTGTTCTGAACTGTGCCTTTGGAATGTCAGGTTGGCTTTAATAAATGTAGTGTGCTTAACTGTACATATAGAATGTCAGGTTGCCTGTTTTAAACATAGTGCACTGAAATGTACCTGTGGAAGGTCAGGTTTCCTGTAGTAAATGTAGTGCGATGAACTGTACCTGTGGAATGTCAGGTTGCCTGTAGTAAGCATAGTGCACTGAATTGTATCTGTGGAAGGTCAGGTTGCCTCTAGTAAACATAGTGTTGTGAACTGTATCGGCGGAAGGCCAGGTTGCCTGTAGTAAACATAGCATGCTGAACTGTGCTTGCAGAAGGTCATGTTGCCTGTAGTAAACATAGTGTGCTGAACTGTGCCTGTGGAATGTCAGGTTTGCTTTAATAAACATAGTGTGCTTAACTGTACCTGCGGAAGGTGAGGTTGCCTGTAGTAAATGTAGGGTGCTGAACTGTCCCTGTGGAAGGTCTGGTTTCCTGTAGCAAACATTGTGCACTGAACTGTACCTGTGGAAGGTCAGGTGGCCTGTAGTAAACAGAGTGCACTGAACTCTATCTGTGGAAGGTCAGGTTGCCTGTAGTGACCATGTACTGAACTGTACCTGTGAAAGCTCAGGTTGCCTATAGTAAACATTGTGTGCTGAATTGTAGCTGCAGAAGGTCAGGTTGCCTGTAGTAAACATAGTGTGGTGAACTGTAATAAATGTGGAAGGTCTGGTTGCCTGTAGTAATAAACATAGTGTGCTGAGCTGTACCTGTGGAAGGTCAGGTTGCCTGTAGTTAACATTGTGTGCTGAATTGTACCTGAAGAAGGTCAGGTTCATAAGTTCATAGGTAGGTACTAGGCTATCTGCCCAAGGGCCTACATAAGCCTAGCCAAAAAGGTTCCCTGGCTTACACCACCCAAGAAAGTTATTTTCCTGTGCCACTGTTGAGCAGAGACACAGAGGTGATCCCCAGGGTGTATTTCCTATTTCCCATCCACTCATCAAGATTTTTCTTGAAGAGTGCTAATGAAGAGCTTTGTTTGACATAGATGGGTAGCCTGTTCCAGAGTATGGGAAGTGTCTGAGACAAGAATCTATCCCTCCAGCATGTCCTGTTTATTGTGGTGGCAAGGTTTAGGTCCATAGAGTGTGTAGCTTGGAGGGATTGGGATTTTTTTAGGTGTAGCATGTCCAACAGCTCCAGGTTTGATATAGCTTTATATGTTGCCTGTAATAAACATAGTGTGGTGAACTGTAATAAATGTGGAAGTTCTGGTTGCCTGTAGTAATAAACGTAGTGTGCTGAGTTGTACCTGTGGAAGGTTAGGTTGCCTGTAATAAACATAGTGTGGTGAACTGTAAATGTGGAAGGTCAGGTTGCCTGTAGTAAACATATTATGCTGAACTGTACCTGTGGAAGTTCAGGTTGCCCATAGTAAACATATTACGCTGAAATATACCTGCAGAAGGTCAGGTTGCCAGTAGTAAACATAGTGTGGTGAACTGTACCTGCAAAACATCAGGTTGTCTGTAGTAAACATAGCGTGCTGAACTGTTCCTGCATAAGGTCAGGCTGCTTGTAGTAAACGTAGTGTGCTGAACTGTGCCTGTGGAAGTCCAGGTTGGCTTTAATAAATGTAGTGTGCCTAACTGTACCTGTGGAAGTTCAGGTTGCCTGTAGTAAATGCAGGGTGCTGAACTATACTTGTTGAAGGTCATGTTTCTTGTAGTAAATGTTCTGTGCTGAACTTTACCTGTAGAAGATCAGGTGCCCTGTAGTAAACATAGTGCACTGAACTGTATCTGTGGATGGTCAGGTTGCCTGTTTTAAATGTAGTGCATTGAACTGTACCTGTGGAAGGTCAGGCTGCTTGTAGTAAACATAGTGTGGTAAACTGTAAATGTGGAAGGTCAGGTTACTTTTAGTAAATATAGTATGCTGAGCTGTACCTGTAGAAGGTCAGGTTGCCTGTAGTAAACATTGTATGCTAAACTGTACCTGTGGAAGGTCAGGTTGCCTGTAGTAAACATAGTGTGGTGAACTGTAAATGTGGAAGGTCATGTTGCCTGTAGTAAACATATTATGCTGAACAGTACCTGTGGATGGTCAGGTTGCCTGTAGTAAATGTAGGGTGCTGAACTGTACCTGTTGAAGGTCATGTTTCTTGTAGTAAATGTTCTGTGCTGAACTTTACCTGTAGAAGATCAGGTGCCCTGTAGTAAACATAGTGCACTGAACTGTATCTGTGGATGGTCAGGTTGCCTGTTTTAAATGTAGTGCATTGAACTGTACCTGTGGAAGGTCAGGTTGCTTGTAGTAAACATAGTGTGGTAAACTGTACCTGTAGAAGGTCAGGTTGCCTGTAGTAAACATTGTATGCTGAGCTGTACCTGTGGAAGGTCAGGTTGCCTATATTAAACATAGTGTGGTGAACTGTAAATGTGGAAGGTCAGGTTGCCTGTAGTAAACATATTATGCTGAACAGTACCTGTGGATGGTCAGGTTGCCTGTAGTAAACATAGTGTGCTGAACTGTACCTGCAGAAAGTCAGGTTGCCTGTAGTAAACATAGTGTGCTGAATTGTGCCTGTGTAAGGTCAGATTGCCTGTAGTAAACATAGTGTGCTGAACTGTGCCTGTAGAAGGTCAGGTTGCCTATAGTAAACATAGTGTGCTGAACTGTTCCTGTGGAATGTCAAGTTGGCTTTAATAAACGTAGTGTGCTTAACTGTATGTATAGAATGTCAGGTTGCCTGTTAACATAGTGCATTGAACTGTACCTGTGGAAGGTCAGGTTTCCTGTAGTAAATGTAGTGCGCTGAACTGTACCTGTAGAATGTCAAGTTGTCTGTAGTATATATAGTGTGCTGAACTGTATCTGTGGAAGGTCAGGTTGTCTGTAGTAAACATAGCATGCTGAACTGGGCTTGCAGAAGGTCATGTTGCCTGTAGTAAACATTGTGTGCTGAACTGTGCCTGTGGAATGTCAGGTTGGCTTTAATAAACATAGTGTGCTTAACAGTACCTATGGAAGTTCAGGTTGCCTGTAGTAAATGTAGGGTGCTGAACTGTCATTGTGGAAGGTCTGGTTTCCTGTAGTAAACATTGTGCACTGAACTCTATCTGTGGAAGTTCAGGTTGCCTGTAGTGACCATGTACTGAACTGTACCTGTGGAAGCTCAGGTTGCCTGTAGTAAACATTTTGTGCTGAACTGTACCTGCGGAAGGTCAGGTTGTCTGTAGTAAACATAGTGTGATGAACTATAATAAACGTGGAAGGTCTGGTTGGATGCAGTAATAAACGTAGTGTGCTGAGCTGTACCTGTGGAAGGTCAGGTTGCCTGTAGTAAACATAGTGTGCTGAATTGTACTTGCGTAAGGTCAGATTGCCTGTAGTAAACATAGTGTGGTGAGCTGTAAATGCGGAAGGTCAGGTTGCCTGTAGTAAACGTATTATGCTGAACTGTACCTGTGGAAGGTCATGTTGCCTGTAGTAAACGTAGCGTGCTGAACTGTGCCTGCAGAAGGTCAGGTTGCCTGTAGTAAACATAGTGCTCTGAACTGTGCCTGTGGAATGTCAGGTTAGCTTTAATAAACCTGATGTGTTTAACTGTACCGGTGGAAGGTCAGGTTGACTGTAGGAAATGTAGTACACTGAACTGTTCCTGTGGAAGGTCAGGTTTCCTGTAGTGTATGTAGTGCACTGTACTGTACCTATGGAAGGTCAGGTTGCCTTTAGTAAACATAATGTGCTGAACTGTATCTGTGAAAGGTCAGGTTACCTGTAGTAAACATTGTGTGCTGATCATCTGATGTGGTTTCCATGCTTCAGAATTACAAATGGCAGATTCAACGTCTGTCAATGGCAAAATGTTTGAGTAACATAACTTGCATTTGAAGTACAGAAGAAAGTGGAGGAGGTCTGGTGCTGAATGTTGTGCCAAGGTAGTGGGGAAGAATACAGTAAGTTGTGAGAATTCAGTAATTCTTAAGTGTGTCCCAAAGCCAGAGAAAACAGGGCATGTTTTGGTGGTGTTTACTGGGAGATTATGTGATATTGCCATATTTGCTGAAGAAACACGAAAGCATTTAATTTGGCTGAGATACTCAAAGACACTAAGTGAGTTTAGTTGTTAACAGGCATTCAAGCACTATCCTACACTGGTGGGACTGAACACTATTATGAAACCAGCTTCGAGACTGAGAAAATTGACAATATAAGTAAGTTTGTAGATGATATACTTCTCCTGAACATGAACAAAACACTTCAATCACTTTAGAGAAACATGCAATCAAAAATTTTGGACTTTTGTATTTGGCTTCAACAGAGCAAACTTCTAGTTAATTCAGCCAAGACTAATGTCAGGCCTTTTTCTAGTGCAAGGAAGCTCTAATCACTAACAAAGCCTCAGACTCAAAAGGTAATACCATTCCCAATGTACAAGAGAAGAAAAATCCTAGGCCTAACTCTATATCTTCTTCTCAACCTTAGCAATCACACTGATAAAATTACTGGCAAAGTTATTTCAAAATTAAAACTAACTTACAGAATTTCCCATTTATTATCTCAAATGACCCGTAAATCAGTTGCCAAAAATATTCTGTTTCCTAAGCGAGGATATTTTGTACCACTACCCAGGATGCACTCCACTTATAACTGACAACATTTCAGACAGCAGAGTTAACGATCAAACCTTGTAGTTCTATTTTGCATTTCAGAAGTGTTTTACTTGTATCCTTTGCCATCCAGGCATAGCTAAGTACATTTGATTTCTAAATTCTACTTAAGTTAATTTCAGTGATAACTGTTTTTTTGTGCTTTTATGTGTGCATTTCACTGAATTTTTTTGTAAAAAAAAATGGTGTTTCGCTCACTGTTACTGTCTTGAAATTGCCTTCAGCAAGGGATTTCCAGCTAGTTCTTTAAGTGGTTTGTGTTACCATTGCACTTGTGGGTCTCATCTACTGTGCTTCTACATCAGAAGGACTGGGTTTATTCATATTGTGGCAGAAGGTATTTGCCTGGTTTATCAGAATTGGGAAATACACAAAAGGACTCTAGTGTAGTCATTTTACTGGCCAGAGGGCTCATTATTTTTTTTCCTGTACTATTATACATTTTGCATGTTTACATGTGTTAACAGTGCCCTGCACATTAGCAAACACCTAGAAAGCAACTTTTCTGTGTAGAACGGTCCATAAAACTGTAACCTGTAAAGCAGCATTATAGTGCAAATACCTTGGGCGCTGGCAAGTTTAGAAAAGCTAAATGGGCCTCAAGTGGCAATACCTACAGAATTAGTAGAATTCAGTATTGTGTAAACATTTAAGTTATTATAATTTAGTACTCTTTAGAATAATCTGCCCCAATAAAGCACCCGTATAAGTCTGCACAAACAAAACACCTTTAATAGCTTTCTAACCCTAATACCCCACACACTTGTAGCTCACAAATCAAAGGACTGGACAGTATGGATATGCAATTTCCTAACTTGTCTGTAACCAGCTTGGTGGATATGGGTATCTTGAGACAATGTAGCAATCTTTTTTTTTGTTTACTAACAACCAATTAATCCTTAAAGAATCAGACTCAGTATGTGAGAGGTGTACTTACGCATTAACAGTGAAGGCTAAACTCATGCATACAAGTCCACATCAGGTTGTCAAAACCACACACACACACACACACACACACACACACACACACACACACACACACACACACACACACACACACACACACACATGCAACACTCACCTCACATAGCACACAGCACACACACATAAACAAATGTATGCTGAGGCAATTAAAAACAATCTTCCTAAACAACAAATATAACCTAGACCACCTACTGTCAGAACTGTGCCTCAACAATCCCAAAGGTACTCAGAAAAGCAACACCTAACACCCCACATACTGTCACTGTCTGTGGAGTGCCAAACAGTAAGCCCCTAAGACAAGCAAACACACTTTCCACCATCCATTTTCATAGGGGACCCCATTGTAAAATATACTGATGCCTCAATAACCAAGCTGAACAAGGAGAAGATAAATGTTATTTGCTTATCTGGAGACAGGATCTGCCAGCTCACACATGCACTCAAGTCATTACACCACAGGTACCAGTATGATTCCATCATAGTCCATGCAGGTGTAAATGACTTGAGATGTACCTCCCCGGACTATATGAAGAGAGATATTATGGAGCTTTCACACTATATGTCTCAGGCTGGTATCAGCCTAGAATTAAGCAGCATATTACCATCACTGAGGATGATGCCATAGTATGAGAAAAGTGATTGATTTCAACAGCTAGCTGTCTTTCTGGTGTCATTCTAAGGCCATCTAATATTTGCCAGCTTGGGAGGACGTGGTCAACAGACCACGTTGCTTTGCTAAGGATGGTCTGCATCTTTTCCTTCTAGGCTTTTGAATATTGGCTAAAACTTTATCCATCCCCTTACTGCCTTTTTTAGGCAATGCCAGATTGATAAACCTACCGACATACCAAAATCAACTCAACAGAACCTCAAGGTGTTACTGCTCAATGCCAGGAGCATAAATAAAAAAACTACACTCCCTCCAAGCCTTCCTCACACTTGAGAATATAGACATCTGTGCAGTTACCATGACATTTTTTAAAGAGGTAGAGAGTACGTCGGCAGTGCAAGGTTTCAGTACCTTCTACACCATTAGACCAGTAGCTGCACAGACAAGGGATAAAGATGGAGGTGTCTCAATATACATCAGTAACAGGTATGCCTCTACGTTGGTCAAACAGGATGTCAGGCTGGAGTTCTTCCACATGCAGATCATCATAGACAAAATCCAATACTATATCCCAGCCAGGTCACCATCCATGTCCCAAAAAGCTCACAAAGCATATGTGGACCTACTGGAAACACCATCCAACCTAACACCCTACATGGAGACTTTAACTGCCCCTCTGTTGATTTGAAATCCTACACTGCCGCAGATCTACAGGTACAGAGATTTCTGGACTTCATAAATACAAATACTGAATATGCCCACTAGTGGCTCCATCCAACATACTGGACCTTATACTCAAAAATATGGAAGTATGCTGCACCCCCCCCCCCTCCTCCAATGTCACATTCTCCCAGGTAAGATCCATCCATAAATCTGTCTTCTTTGAAATCAAAATCAACTCTGTAATCCTATTAAAACCAGTAGCAGTCAGGAACAATTCCAAGGCAAATTACCTATTAATAAGTGATGTTTTTTTTTCAAAATTCAGTGTCCCCCAAACATTGAGAACACACTAGCCCATACTGAATTGCTCTCAAAAGCTCTATACAACCATGTAAATGGCTGCATAGAGGCTGCTGTACCAAGCAGAAGTAAGCCCAGAACTAGACCTAGAAACAAATTGCCCTGGTGATATCCCAAATCAAACAGGATATATAACAGAACAAAATGTGGCAAAAATCAGCAAGAATAACTCCCAAAAAGATAAAACCTCTGTCATCAAAGTAAGTAGACAACTAAGAGGGCTAATCAGGTCAAGCAAAGCCAATGCTGAGGTTAAGATATCCTCCCAGGTGAAAGATAACCATAAGACCTTCTACAGCTATGCCAGAAACCTTAAGGGCAGCACACAGCAATGTAGTGAACTGGTGGTTAAAAGTGCCACGTTCACCAAGCCTAGTGATATACTAAACATGTCAGTGGACAAATTCAGTTCCACCTTTACCCCTCTCTCACCCTAACTATCCCCCCAATAATACCCTCAAACATAACCCCCTCAACTATAATTAGGGAGCATATACTGGTTGCAATCACTAAAGCCAAGAACATGGTCTCACTAGACCCCAATAACATCTCTGGATGCCTCATGAATAGTCTAAAATATGACTTATCAAGACCCCTAGAGTCATTATTTAACTATAGTTTTAAAACAGACTTTGTGCTACATGAATAGAGGACTGTGATGGTCATCCACCTTCAACAGATCCTGGAAACTACAGACTCATTAGTCTGACTAGCCTTATTTGTAAAGCCATGGAAAGAAAGACCATGGAAATAATCATCAAGGACATAGGAGACCTCCAGACACTAGAGCCATCACAGTTTGGGTTTTTCAGAGGAAGGTCATTCTTACTGAATCTGGTGGATTTCTTTGAAAAGGTCACTAAGGCAGTGGATGAGTGGAAAGTGATACATACTGTCCATTTAGATCTGGTTAAGGCATTTGATACAATACTTGACTCTGGCATTGTCAACAGACTTATAAAACTAGCTATAAAATCCTTTATAGCATGCTAGACAGCTAGCTGGCTCACTGATAGGACACACGAGGTTAAAATCTGTGAGGCTACCTCCACAAAGAGGCATGTCACCAGTGGAGTCCCCAGGGTACTGTGCTAGGCCTGGTCCTCTTTGGCATCTACTTCTCGAATGTCAAAACCAATGTCAAAGACCTTTAGCTAACCAAGTTTGTAGGTGACTGCAAAATGGGAGAAGTCATTGAATCCCACCAAGATGAGAACACCCTTCAGGAAGGTCTAATACAGACAAATAGTTGGTACCAGAGTCATGGCTTAAAACTCAATACCAAGAAATGCATTATAGTACCTTTTGGAAAGTCTGCCACCCCAGGTAACTTTGTCATCAATAAAACACCCCTGAAAGTTTATTCACTAGTCAGGGATCTGGGAACTCATATAGATATTAAACCAGGAACCAAATGACCAAAAATGTCCACAAACGAAGAACCAAGTCCAAGACGAAAAGGTTTAATGCATCCAAAAAACACAAACGATGGCAAGAAACGATACAGCAATAAAAACGATTGACCTAGGTTTCGTCCAAGTTAATACAGACTTCTTCAGAACATTTAAAAATACCCAAAACACCTCTTATATACCGTAATAAATGAATGAATACATATCATGTGACTAAATCAATTATAATGTTAAAGCACCCTTTCCAATTAATTCAAAAAATCTGACATTGTATAAATTAAATAGACCAATAAACTCTGAGCTGTTTGGAAAAAAAACATCTGATGAAGTGCAAAAAATATAAACAACAAAATCTGAAGGTTTTTGAAAAGTAGAAAAAAGAAATATGGACATGGGAAAGAGAGA
Source organism: Protopterus annectens (assembly GCF_019279795.1). Lineage (NCBI taxonomy): Eukaryota > Metazoa > Chordata > Ceratodontiformes > Protopteridae > Protopterus > Protopterus annectens. Next base: position 1,633,892,114 of record NC_056728.1, on the reverse strand, counting down.
TTTGATATGGTGCAATATTTATGCAAAGTCAAAAAACAAATTAATCAATACAAAAAAGCAGCCCCAAAGATATTTGAGGAAAAATATAGGCAAAGGCATCCAGATATGGAAAATGTCACAATAAAAAATAAAATCACAAAGAGGGAATGTAGAAAAGGATGATTAGTGAAGTAAAAGTTAAAAATATAAAAGTTGAAGTTATGGAATGCCTGCGAAGTGATGGATTTTGTGTAGAAGGTCTAACACAGGTTATATCACAGCAAGATGGAACGAGTCCCCAGAGTAAGGATAAACAGGAAGATCAGGAGACATCTGAAGAAGAAATATGGACATGGGAAAGAAAAATGATTTAATATGGTGCAGTATTTATGCAAAGGAGAAGGTAAACTAATCAATTCAAAAAGAGCAGCACCAAAGATATTTGAAGAGAATTACAGGCAAAGGAATCCAGACATGAAAAACTTTACAAAACAAAAAGCAAGAAGACAAACAGGAAAAGTAGAAAAGAAGATTGGTAATGGAGAAGTTAAAGAAATAGAAACGTAGATTATGGAGTACCTGTAAAGAGAAGGATTCAGTGTAGAAAATCTATCTCAGAAAGCACCACAGCAGGATAGAGCAATGGACATCCAAATTAAGGAGAAACCAGTGGAATGGGAAGCAACTGGTCAGTTGCCATATGAAGATATTTTGGAGCCTTCCACAGGAAACCAGTATAAATGTTCACTTGAAGCTAGACAGCAAGGAAAGGAACAGGAAACTGTGGAAACTCTGATGCAGTCAATGTTGAGGAGTGATAAGCCAGTGAGTTCCTATCTGACAGAGCAACGGATGACACAGGATGAAATTGAAGAGAACGTGCCACAGGAAAATGCTATAAAACTTTGTATAGAATGCCCTCAGGAAATGGAGAACAAAAATGTGCCCTCAGTTTAGAAGAAAATGAGTTAAGAGAAGAGTTGTTTGATTTAACAGAGATAGATATATTAAGATTAATGAAAGAAATAGACTGCAGAAGGTCAATAAAAGCCAAAATGTCAGAACTTTGATAAAACAAATGAACATGGTAATTAGGACTGTGGACAGAGATCCATGCGATATAACAGAAGTAAACAGGATACATTACTGTGCAGGTAGATTAATTACAGATAAAATTCTACCATAAGGATACAGAGTAGTAAGGGAAAGGAAGGGGAGAAATTGAATACCATTATGGAAGTATCGAATAGAGAAAACTATAAAGCAATTAAGACAAGAAGTGTCACTGTTAGAAGAGTATAGAAGAGGTAACAGATCAACAAAAATACTCAGAAAGATAAAAGTGATAAACGCAATGTACAGTATTATAAAGGATCAGGATTTATCATGCACTATTGAAAATAATAAACTAAAAATCTCAGCACAGACATAAAAACTTAGAAGATACACAGATAAATGTAAAGGAAAAATACAAAATGAGCAATTTATTGATGACACAAAAAAGTTTTATAAAGAATTGGGAAACACGGCAAAATAAATTGAAAGACCACCAAAAAAGAAGAAATTGATACATTTTGGAGAAGTATTTATGAAGATCCTGCCAAATATAACAAAGATGCTAAATGGATAGAAGAAGGAACAAAAAGAATAAGAAGTTCAAAAATACAGGATATGAAACTGGATGAAGTAACGGCCAGAGAGATTGAAACAAAGTTAAGAAAAGCCTCTAAATGGAAAACCCCAGGCCTAGATGCAGTACCTAACTTCTGGCTAAAAATAATAACATCTTTGCACAAAGATTTAACCATGAGTAAGAACTGTTTATATGCACACCTGGCTAACAACAGAAAAAACAATGCTCCTACTTAAGAGTGAACCTGCAAGCTACCCCAAAAATTATAGACCAATAACTTGCCTTCCGATGATGTATAAACTATACATTGGAATTGATGCTGACAGAGTTTATAGTCATTTAAAAGAAAACTTGATTATGGGAATACAACAAAAGGGCAATAAAAGAAAGTCATAAGGAACAAAGGATCATTTGTTGTTAATTAAAGTCATAGTGGAGAACTGTAAAAAGTGGTAGAACCTAAGTATGGCATGGGTTATCTACAAAAAAGCATTTGACACTATCCTGGATAAAATAGTGATTAAAGTGTGTAAGACACACCCTACACTGATAAACTACATCACATTGACCATGAAACAGTGGCAAACCACTTTGCAGTTAAGCCATGATAAAGGACAAATTATTATACCAGTGATAAAAATCCAAAGGGGGATATTCCAGGGTGACTCTGTGTCACCGTTGCTCTTTTGCCATGCCTTTAACCCATTAAGCTGTCTGCTTCACAGATTTGGGCCATGGCTATAATTTGGCTCCCAGAAAGCATCAAAGTGAAAAGACTTTTCATCTTCTCTTTGTCGATTATTTAAACCTGTATAGCTCATCAGGTGAGGAACTGAAAGCACAACTGCAATTAGTCAAAACTTTTGCAGATGATATAAAAATGTCATTTGGTCTTGATAAGTGTGCATAAACAACCTTTAAAGCAGGAAATCTGCAGCACCAAGAAAACATCAGTTTGGGACAAGAATGTGATAAAGAACTTGAGCAAGAGGGAGTGTATAAATATTAGTGAATTGTTGAAGGATCAGTAATAAAAGATATAAGACTTAAATTAATCCTGAAAACACTGTTGACATCTTAGAACAAAATTCAGGCTATAAAACAATTTGCTCTTTCTGTCCTAACTTACAGTTTTGGAGTGATTGGCCCCAAAAGCTGTTGGATAGATTAGATAGGAAAACAAGAAGGATGCTTCATGTTCATCAAATGATTTATAAAAAGTAGTGCATAACAAGATTACATATTCCCCATTCCAAAGGAGGTATGGACCTACTTGAAATTGATTACATGTATAGATCTGCAATCGTGGGACTGCACACATATCTGCTGACCTCACAAGACCCGAATCTAGTGAAAGTTTTGAAGCATGAGGAGAATAAACCTAAGATGGCTTCCCTGTTTAGTCTAGCAGAAACATATCAGCATCAAGCAGGAATGTTGATCAAACCAGAAGTAGATAAAAATCAGGCCGAAACTGAATGTGCCAAAAAACAAAAGAAATAATACAAAGTGAAGGATCAGATTAGAAAGCAAAAATGTGGAAAATGCACAAATATAGTTGCAAGTATAGAAAACTCCTGCAAGAACTTTGGTTTGATCAGGATAGAATGCAGAAATGGTTAAGGACAGACAAATTCAAACCAAAAGATGAAAGGTTAATATTGGCAGCCCAAGATAGTAGGCTACGTACACATTGGTTTACAAAGTCCATTGAACATGTGGGAGAACCAGGCAAATGTAGGTTTTGTAAAATAGAATTGGAAACAGTCGCACACCTTGTTGCTGGCTGTGATATACTAATGGAAGAAGGACTGTCCACTAAAAAGCATAATAATATGGTAAGACTGTTGCACTGGGGATTGTGCAAACATTATGGTACTGAAGTAGCTGAAAAACATGGAACCGAGCCACAAAGCATCACAGAAAATTATGAAGTCTACATCACATAGGTTCACCCATTACCAACAGTTCAAAAGATAGATGCGAGGAAACCAGATATAGTGATTCATGAAAAGGCGACAAAAGTAGCATTGATTATTGAAATCGCCGCACCCAGTGACTACAGTGTCTTGCTTACAGAGAGACACAAAGTCATAAAATATCAGGATTTGCAGGCAGAAATGAGAGTAGTGTGGAAGAAGGATACCCAGACAGTTCCAATAATAGTAGGAGCAACGGGGTCTTATAAAAAAGAATCTAAAATCGTATTTAGATATGTTACCAATACATGTAACTCCGTGCAAATTGCAGAAGGAGTCATTACTAGCACATTACAGGTGCTGCGAAGAGCACTTCTGGCTGACATCAAAGATTGAAACAATACTAATTTCATGAACTTTAATCGTACTTTGACTTAGGAATGGGGTCCATTCCCGTCATGGTATTAGAAACCCAAAAGATTTGGAGAAATTAAAAAGAAGGAGTCTGTTTTATCTGAATGAATTAGATGAAAGCACTTTTATACAATGAAGCATAGCTCTCAACCTCTTAGCACAAAAAAATCTGGACGAAGACAAAAATAATGGTGGGACAAAGCCCCCAAAATAGGGACAGATTTTAAATATTGCTCTTATAAACTTAGAATGTTGTTAGAATAAAAGTTCCTGTGCTAACATGCATTTTCTGAAGGATATGAAGTCTGAAAACTCAATTGCCTGTCATTATTTAGTGAATTCAGTCCTTGCTGATTTGCCTCTAAAATCCAGAAAACCACAGATTTTATGACAGACAGACCAAAAATATGAAGCTAAAATCTAGACGTTCTGTGAAAATTTGGACAGCTAAAAGGTATGCAATGAAACCAAAAGCAAAATAAGTAATTATTTACCACTTAGTGGTTTATAAATGAATTAAAGAGACAGTCAGATCACAAAAAGAAGATGTAACATCCTAAACACATTTTTCATACTACAAATTGTTGTGATAAATCTACATTTAAACCTCCTAGATTTAAAATGTTGTATTTTAAAAACCAATCCAGTCTCAAACTTACTCCATTTTGTCACTTTTTCTGGGCATGTGCAATGCTCCAACACTAAATATTTCAAACCATTAACACTGACTAAATACTCTGTTTTCATATGGATAAGCACAACACTAGTTAGATGTAAACTTGTAGCATCCCTCACAAGTTCCTATATTCTAAATTTAAATTTCAATCTACCTGTTGTTTGTACTATATAACATTTACATGGAGAGCTGATACACTTAACAGCATACACCACATAATTCTTAAACAGGTAAAATGCTGGTTCATTTTCAATTTTTAACATAACCAAGCTACTGGCCAATAAATTCAGTTCAAACTTTACCCTTCATTCCCCTCTGTCTGTCATACCAGATATCTAAAATTTGAAAGCAGCAAACCAGGAAAAACAGAGAAACAGGAGTACACAGCTTTCACCACAAAAAGAGAAAAAGTAGCCACGAACAAAGGACTTTAATGTGAAGCGCTTTTCGTCTGCTTAAGCAGCAGACTTCATCAGATATAGTATAAAAAACAAGCAGGCATATTTATACTCAAGTGCAAAAAGCATCACTAATTAGTAAATTAGTTAATTCTTCCAATTGAAAGTCAATTGGCTAGCAGTGTTAAAACACTATCTTACCCACAAAGCCTAGTGAAGTCATCATTCAAAACGCAATATATACTTTAAAACAAATAAAGAATATTAAAATCAAATCAAATAAATTAAACCAGATAGACTCTAATATATTCTGGTGTTAAAAGTTAAATTAAACACTGCCTTTAAACACTAGGTAGGAAATTACTCTATCTAGTGAGACGTTTGAATGACAACTGTTCTATCAGTTGCATATTGAAACTAAAAAGTCTCACTAGATAGAGTAATTTCCTACCTAGTGTTTTCTATAAACTCAAGATATGTTAATTTTATTTATCTGTGCGGTTTGAGACTACATAGGGTTTGACACTCCTGTCTAAAGTCCATGCAGCATTTATTATAATACCTATCCTATGTTTAAAATATAGTTTAGTACACATTTTTTGCATCAAACGAGTGTACTCTGGATGGGTATATATACTTAGTTTAAAGGTAGTGTTTAATTTAACTTTTAACACCAGAATATATTAGAGTCTATCTGGTTTAATTTATTTGATTTGATTTTAATATTCTTTATTTGTTTTAAAGTATATATTGCGTTTTGAATGATGACTTCACTAGGCTTTGTGGGGTAAGCCATAGTGTTTTAACAATTGCTAGCCAATTGACTTTCAATTGGAAGAATTAACTAATTTACTAATTAGTGATGCTTTTTGCACTTGAGTATAAATATGCCTGCTTGTTTTTTATACTATGTCTGATGAAGTCTGCTGCTTAAGCAGACGAAAAGCGCTTCACATTAAAGTCCTTTGTTTGTGGCTACTTTTTCTCTTTTTGTGGTGAAAGCTGTGTACTCCTGTTCCTCTGTTTTTCCTGTCATACCAGATATACCTAAAAATGCCTCACCTCCAGCTATCATACATGTCCAACTCCTATAAGACCAAGCCAAAAGCAAAAAAAAACACAGGTTTTGTAGCAAGCAAATGGAAACCAGTTACACTCATCTCCCTGCATAAGGGAGAACTTCCCACAGCCCTAAGTAATTACAGATCCATAAATCTGACCAGCCTTATATGCAAAGCCATGGAAAGACCTATCACAAAACAAATCAATAAGGACATAGGGAACCTCTAAAGACTAGGCTCATCTAAGTTTGAATTCATTAAGGACAGGTCATGCTTACTCAACCTGATGGACTTTTTTGAAAATGTCACCAAAACAATGAAGAAAGGTAATGGTGCACACAACATACCTCTACCTGGCCAAAGCTTTTGACATAATCCACTGCTCAGAGGCCTAGTAGAAAAGCTAAATAAACTGGTAATAAATCCCTACATCACCCACTTGATGCAGGAGATCAAAATAGGGGAAGCTACCGCCATAAACAGATGAGTGACCAGTGTAATCCCAGGGTTCAGTGCTGGGACTTCTCTGTTTTTTCGAACACCACGTCACACAACAATTACCAAAAGAAATAAAACTCCGTCGCTGTACCATAAAGGGCTGTCCTCCAGTTACCACTTAGATGTTCTGCAAAGCATTCGTAAAGGAATATCAGGCTGAAGTTAGTCCAACGTTTTAATGCCACAAAAATCACAAAGAACACAAGCTGACATGAATAAAATACACTGGTGATTGAGCGCGCTTTCGTCTTTACATAAACACCTTCATCAGAATCACAAATTACAATAAAAATCCACCATCTTTTATATACATATTGCAAGCCCTTATTGGTTGGCTAATTAGTTAATAATTGATTAATTCCATGCAATTAAAATGTAACCCTTTGTTTGAGTGCTGTGTTTAGGTCCTATTTAATGCATGGGACATCTTTACATAAAAAGTGCCTAGCCCAACACAAATAATGGTGTTAATATATGGCAATACTTGTTTTCTACATGTAAATAGCCAAATGTTAATTAATATGAATACAAGTATAAAATGAATACAATTATAAAGTGCAAAGTGCAAAACAAATGTCTGTCTATCTTTGTACTTCATACAGTAGTATAACAATAATTATAAATACATACAAAAATAGTTATTAATTTGATTCCATCTATCAAAAAACTAAAATACACTTGAAATGCTGTACGTTCAACCTATGTATTATGTTGTATTTCTTGTTTTAAAACAACTATTAAATAAATAAATAAATAATCAATATATAATATTAATATTAGTATTGACTATATATTAAAATATTAAAGTATTGCACTATTAAAATATTTAATCTTAGTCATAGGAGTTTTGTATTATATGTTAATATTAATTTTATATTATTTTATTTTTATTTTATTTTATTTTATCTTTATTTTATTTTTATTTAGGGTTATTTGCCAAAAGCTTTAAAGCTGGTTTTATAGAAAGGTGGTCATTCATCCCTTTAGGTCCACAGGCATCCAATTTAAGCTGCCAAATTAATTCTCTATACTCTAATAGGGATTCCCAATCTCCTCCTCTGTCATTCTTTTTCACTTCTTCTAATACCCAAAATTTGAAGTTGGCATTCTCACAAATGTTTGTGTGTCTAAATAGGGCATTGTTCTCATTCTTCCTGGTAATATCTCTCATATGCTCATAAATACGTTTTCTGAGTTGGCGTTCCGTCTTGCCCACATAGTATCCTCCACAGGTTATACAGTAGGCAAGGTATACAACCCCCTTGGTATTACATGTGAAATACCCTTTGACCCTAAGCTTGCCTTCACATCCTTTCAAAAATATTTCTTTCTTGCCAGAAATGAATGAACATTGCCCACATCTACCACATTTGTGTGTTCCAGTCTTGTTTGTCACCCCTTTATCTACCAAATTTTTCTTCTCAAATAATTTTTTAAAATTAAGATTTTTCCTATACGTAAATTTTAATGGTTGTTGGAAAATGGATAAACTATTGGACATCTTGGAAAAAATATTCCAAATTTCATGTATTCCTTTTTGTATCCATTCACATCCCTTGTGGTAAGTAAATATCAATCTCGGGATTTTTTCATTTCCAATGCCTATATTCCTAACATTCCTATTGTTTATCACAGTTGGATCACCTTTTAATAGTGGGGAATATTGCGTATTCCGTTTTCTCATTACTTCCCTTTTTATATTCTTAATTAGTTCAGTGGGATACCCTCTTTCCTTGAAAAAACCTTGTATTTTGTCCATTTCATACCTACACTCTTTATTATCACTAGTCATCCTAGAGGCTCTGACCATTTGCCCCTTAATAATGTTCCTTTTTAAATATAGGGGGTGGTCACTTTGGAAATGAACGTAAGTGTTAGAAAAACAACTTTTCCTGTATACCCTTGATTGATATTGCTTGTCTTCTCTATTCTTTATTAGAGTTACATCAAGGTAGTCTGCATACTCCATATTGTACTGATAAGTAAACTCTAAAAAATTAGTAGTCTCATGTATATATTGTATGAATTCCTTAATCAAGGCTGTATCACCATTCCAAACAATAAAAATATCATCCAAAAATCGGAAGTATTGTTTTATGTAACTCCAAAATTTGGATTTAAATACAAATTCACGTTCCCAGTAGAGCATTATAATGTTTGCATAGATTGGGGCACAGGCTGATCCCATAGCCACACCCCCAATCTGATGATATATGTCCCCCTGGAAATAAATAAAGTTGTTCTTCAAAACTACTTCAATGTATTCTAATACTAATCTAAAGTCTATATTATTTAAAAATTTGAACTCTATTAACATTTCCTCAAACCATTTAAGTCCAGTACTGTGAGGTATTACTGAGAAAAGGTCTTTAACATCGATGGTAATAAACCCATAATTGTCATCATAGGGGATAGTATTACATTTTTCCAAAAAATCCCATGAATCTATTAATATATGGGGATAATAATTATATAAAGGTTTGAGTTTGTTATCTACAAATATTGCTAGTGTTTGTGTCTTAGAACATTGGGAAGTAACGATAGGCCTAAGTGGGGGATTTTGTACGTCCTTATGTATCTTGGGTATCCCAAAGACCTCAGGGATTACTGTTTTAGGTACCCTCAAAATTTATATAAATCCAGGTCTATAAAACCTTGCATCAAATTATCTTCCAAGTAATGATCAATTTTACTGTACCAGATGTTCATCTCATTCCTTGATGCTATTTGATATCTATCACCCTGGCTCAAAATTTCAACCATCCTGTTTGTGTAGTCCCAGTGGTCCATCAAGACTACCCCGCCCCCCTTATCAGGCTTCATGATTCTAATTCTTTCATTGTCCTGAAACATTTTTAACACTTTGGCTTCTTCATCCGTTAAATTCACTTCTTCCCTGTCTATTTTATGTAATAGGTAACCCTCCCTAACCATATTAAAAGTACAGTTCTCAAAATTGGAAATATCATTGTGTAGGGGTGGGTTAAAAATACTTCTCCTTTTAAGCCCTTGGCAGCTATTTGCTTCTTCACTTTGAAATATATTCTTTAAGTTTAACTTCCTCGCAAATAACTTTATATCCAGTAATATATTCTCAATTTTGGGTTTCTGTGTAGGTATAAAAGAAAACCCTTTTGTAAAAAGCTTAAAAAACTCCATTGTAACTTCTAGGTCAGTGAAGTTATAAATGTTAAAATTATCACATGTAAAAACTTTGCACATAGTAATTCCTTCATTTTCAAGTGTACCGTTTACCACATTATCACCTAACTCAATTACATTGCCATCTGTTTTGTTGTCTGGACATCCTAAATGTAATTTCACCATAGGGAAAATTCCTTCACTACTGTGTTCATATTCTATATGTACATCGGGGTTCCTTGTAATCTCTAATCCATTCAATTCAATGGGTTCAATTGCACCCCCTACCTGTATCTGTTCCCCCCTTGTTGTTTCCTGTAGGGGTTGTCCCCCGTTGCTTCTGCATATGTGTGTATACGATTCCCATTCTGATTCCTTAATCTCTCTGATCTTCGGGGTCCCTCCCCCATTACTTCCCCTAAAGGGTCATCCTGGTTCATTCCATCATTGTCACTAATATTATTTGTATTCATATTCATATTCGTATTCATATTCAACCCCTGATTCCCATACCATGTGTTGTTTTCCCCAAAAGTATTCCTGTATTGTCCGGGTAAATTACTCCTATTGTCCCTACCATTCTGTCCCAAATTCTGGTACCTTGAAAATCTTCTATTAGTTTTGTGGGGATCTATGTAAGCCCTCCCTTCTTGATAGTCACGTATATCCCGGTCCATTTTCTTTAGTTTCCTTTTGTGATTAACCAACACATTGTCATCGACATCATGCAGTACTTTATGATATATTTCTTTATACTCTTTAATAGTAAAAAGTAAATCATTCCTGATTTCTTTTTGAATTGCATCAATTCTCTTTTTACTATCAGTCAAAATGTCTGTATTACTATTAATCATAGCTTTTAAAATTTGAATACCACATTCATTTAAAATATCAGAGATGGTTGCAAATAACTCACCATTTCCCCGTATGTTGTTGGGGTATTTATTTAGCCTAAGGCCTTTAGGCACTATTTTACGTTCTACACATTGAGACAAATACCAATTGTCCAGGCTTAAATTCCTGTATCTATTCAGTTCAAATTCTAAAGTCTTACAATTGTCCTTGTAGCAACTACAGTCTTGGCGTACATTAACCATTCCATCCTCCACCTTTGAAAACGACCGGTCGAGCCATTCCGTAAAGTCTACTTCATTGTAGCAGTCCAATCCACGCTGTTTGGCTCACGTTTCGGCCTTATTGCCATTATCCCCGCTTGAACCTGGTAGAATACCTTGTGTACCATTGTCGTGGTTGGAATCACGGCATCTGTTCTCCCTCACACCTCCGGTCCTCACACCAGAAGTATCCGCCGCTTCCGGACTACGCTGTGCACAAGGAATGGATCCGCTCGACCCGGGTGACTGATTCACACATGTTCCTCCCTCCGAATGCGCTCGTATAAGCCGAACGAGTTGGCTTAACAGTGAAGTTTCGTCTTCCATGGGGATTCCCTTGTATCAACAACGGTTGTAGACAAAGAACCACTGAACTCGAACACCACGTCACACAACAATTACCAAAAGAAATAAAACTCTGTCGCTGTACCATAAAGGGCTGTCCTCCAGTTACCACTTAGATGTTCTGCAAAGCATTCATAAAGGAATATCAGGCTGAAGTTAGTCCAACGTTTTAATGCCACAAAAATCACAAAGAACACAAGCTGACATGAATAAAATACACTGGTGATTGAGCGCGCTTTCGTCTTTACATAAACACCTTCATCAGAATCACAAATTACAATAAAAATCCACCATCTTTTATATACATATTGCAAGCCCTTATTGGTTGGCTAATTAGTTAATAATTGATTAATTCCATGCAATTAAAATGTAACCCTTTGTTTGAGTGCTGTGTTTAGGTCCTATTTAATGCATGGGACATCTTTACATAAAAAGTGCCTAGCCCAACACAAATAATGGTGTTAATATATGGCAATACTTGTTTTCTACATGTAAATAGCCAAATGTTAATTAATATGAATACAAGTATAAAATGAATACAATTATAAAGTGCAAAGTGCAAAACAAATGTCTGTCTATCTTTGTACTTCATACAGTAGTATAACAATAATTATAAATACATACAAAAATAGTTATTAATTTGATTCCATCTATCAAAAAACTAAAATACACTTGAAATGCTGTACGTTCAACCTATGTATTATGTTGTGTTATTTCTTGTTTTAAAACAACTATTAAATAAATAAATAAATAATCAATATATAATATTAATATTAGTATTGACTATATATTAAAATATTAAAGTATTGCACTATTAAAATATTTAATCTTAGTCATAGGAGTTTTGTATTATATGTTAATATTAATTTTATATTATTTTATTTTTATTTTATTTTATTTTATCTTTATTTTATTTTTATTTAGGGTTATTTGCCAAAAGCTTCAAAGCTGGTTTTATAGAAAGGTGGTCATTCATCCATTTAGGTCCACAGGCATCCAATTTAAGCTGCCAAATTAATTCTCTATACTCTAATAGGGATTCCCAATCTCCTCCTCTGTCATTCTTTTTCACTTCTTCTAATACCCAAAATTTGAAGTTGGCATTCTCACAAATGTTTGTGTGTCTAAATAGGGCATTGTTCTCATTCTTCCTGGTAATATCTCTCATATGCTCATAAATACGTTTTCTGAGTTGGCGTTCCGTCTTGCCCACATAGTATCCTCCACAGGTTACACAGTAGGCAAGGTATACAACCCCCTTGGTATTACATGTGAAATACCCTTTGACCCTAAGCTTGCCTTCACATCCTTTCAAAAATATTTCTTTCTTGCCAGAAATGAATGAACATTGCCCACATCTACCACATTTGTGTGTTCCAATCTTGTTTGTCACCCCTTTATCTACCAAATTTTTCTTCTCAAATAATTTTTTAAAATTAAGATTTTTCCTATACGTAAATTTTAATGGTTGTTGGAAAATGGATAAACTATTGGACATCTTGGAAAAAATATTCCAAATTTCATGTATTCCTTTTTGTATCCATTCACATCCCTTGTGGTAAGTAAATATCAATCTCAGGATTTTTTCATTTCCAATGCCTATATTCCTAACATTCCTATTGTTTATCACAGTTGGATCACCTTTTAATAGTGGGGAATATTGCGTATTCCGTTTTCTCATTACATCCCTTTTTATATTCTTAATTAGTTCAGTGGGATACCCTCTTTCCTTGAAAAAACCTTGTATTTTGTCCATTTCATACCTACACTCTTTATTATCACTAGTCATCCTAGAGGCTCTGACCATTTGCCCCTTAATAATGTTCCTTTTTAAATATAGGGGGTGGTCACTTTGGAAATGAACGTAAGTGTTAGAAAAACAACTTTTCCTGTATACCCTTGATTGATATTGCTTGTCTTCTCTATTCTTTATTAGAGTTACATCAAGGTAGTCTGCATACTCCATATTGTACTGATAAGTAAACTCTAAAAAATTAGTAGTCTCATGTATATATTGTATGAATTCCTTAATCAAGGCTGTATCACCATTCCAAACAATAAAATATCATCCAAAAATCGGAAGTATTGTTTTATGTAACTCCAAAATTTGGATTTAAATACAAATTCACGTTCCCAGTAGAGCATTATAATGTTTGCATAGATTGGGGCACAGGCTGATCCCATAGCCACCCCCCCAATCTGATGATATATGTCCCCCTGGAAATAAATAAAGTTGTTCTTCAAAACTACTTCAATGTATTCTAATACTAATCTAAAGTCTATATTATTTAAAAATTTGAACTCTATTAACATTTCCTCAAACCATTTAAGTCCAGTACTGTGAGGTATTACTGAGAAAAGGTCTTTAACATCGATGGTAATAAACCCATAATTGTCATCATAGGGGATAGTATTAAATTTTTCCAAAAAATCCCATGAATCTATTAATATATGGGGATAATAATTATATAAAGGTTTGAGTTTGTTATCTACAAATATTGCTAGTGTTTGTGTCTTAGAACATTGGGAAGTAACGATAGGCCTAAGTGGGGGATTTTGTACGTCCTTATGTATCTTGGGTATCCCAAAGACCTCAGGGATTACTGGTTTAGGTACCCTCAAAAATTTATATAAATCCAGGTCTATAAAACCTTGCATCAAATTATCTTCCAAGTAATGATCAATTTTACTGTACCAGATGTTCATCTCATTCCTTGATGCTATTTGATATCTATCACCCTGCCTCAAAATTTCAACCATCCTGTTTGTGTAGTCCCAGTGGTCCATCAAGACTACCCCGCCCCCCTTATCAGGCTTCATGATTCTAATTCTTTCATTGTCCTGAAACATTTTTAACACTTTGGCTTCTTCATCCGTTAAATTCACTTCTTCCCTGTCTATTTTATGTAATAGGTAACCCTCCCTAACCATATTAAAGTACAGTTCTCAAAATTGGAAATATCATTGTGTAGGGTGGGTTAAAAATACTTCTCCTTTTAAGCCCTTGGCAGCTATTTGCTTCTTCACTTTGAAATATATTCTTTAAGTTTAACTTCCTCGCAAATAACTTTATATCCAGTAATATATTCTCAATTTTGGGTTTCTGTGTAGGTATAAAAGAAAACCCTTTTGTAAAAAGCTTAAAAAACTCCATTGTAACTTCTAGGACAGTGAAGTTATAAATGTTAAAATTATCACATGTAAAAACTTTGCACATAGTAATTCCTTCATTTTCAAGTGTACCGTTTACCACATTATCACCTAACTCAATTACATTGCCATCTGTTTTGTTGTCTGGACATCCTAAATGTAATTTCACCATAGGGAAAATTCCTTCACTACTGTGTTCATATTCTATATGTACATCGGGTTCCTTGTAATCTCTAATCCATTCAATTCAATGGGTTCAATTGCACCTACCTGTATCTGTTCCCCTTGTTGTTTCCTGTAGGGGTTGTCCCCGTTGCTTCTGCATATGTGTGTATCTGATTCCCATTCTGATTCCTTAATCTCTCTGATCTTGAGGTCCCTCCCCATTACTTCCCCTAAAGGGTCATCCTGGTTCATTCCATCATTGTCACTAATATTATTTGTATTCATATTCATATTCGTATTCATATTCAACCCCTGATTCCCATACCATGTGTTGTTTTCCCCAAAAGTATTCCTGTATTGTCCGACTAAATTACTCCTATTGTCCCTACCATTCTGTCCCAAATTCTGGTACCTTGAAAATCTTCTATTAGTTTTGTGGGGATCTATGTAAGCCCTCCCTTCTTGATAGTCACATATATCCCAGTCCATTTTCTTTAGTTTCCTTTTGTGATTAACCAACACATTGTTATCGACATCATGCAGTACTTTATGATATATTTCTTTATACTCTTTAATAGTAAAAAGTAAATCATTCCTGATTTCTTTTTGAATTGCATCAATTCTCTTTTTACTATCAGTCAAAATGTCTGTATTACTATTAATCATAGCTTTTAAACTTTGAATACCACATTCATTTAAAATATCAGAGATGGTTGCAAATAACTCACCATTTCCCCGTATGTTGTTGAGGTATTTATTTAGCCTAAGGCCTTTAGGCACTATTTTACGTTCTACACATTGAGACAAATACCAATTGTCCAGGCTTAAATTCCTGTATCTATTCAGTTCAAATTCAAGGTCTTACAATTGTCCTTGTAGCAACTACAGTCTTGGCGTACATTAACCATTCCATCCTCCACCTTTGAAAACGACCGGTCGAGCCATTCCGTAAAGTCTACTTCATTGTAGCAGTCCAATCCACGCTGTTTGGCTCGCGTTTCGGCCTTATTGCCATTATCCCCGCTTGAACCTGGTAGAATACCTTGTGTACCATTGTCGTGGTTGGAATCACGGCATCTGTTCTCCCTCACACCTCCGGTCCTCACACCAGAAGTATCCGCCGCTTCCGGACTACGCTGTGCACAAGGAATGGATCCGCTCGACCCAGGTGACTGATTCACACATGTTCCTCCCTCCGAATGCGCTCGTATAAGCCGAACGAGTTGGCTTAACAGTGAAGTCATGCTTACTCAACCTGATGGACTTTTTTGAAAATGTCACCAAAACAATGAAGAAAGGTAATGGTGCACACAACATACCTCTACCTGGCCAAAGCTTTTGACATAATCCACTGCTCAGAGGCATAGTAGAAAAGCTAAATAAACTGGTAATAAATCCCTACATCACCCACTTGATGCAGGAGATCAAAATAGGGGAAGCTACCGCCATAAACAGATGAGTGACCAGTGTAATCCCAGGGTGCAGTGCTGGGACTTCTCTGTTTTTTGTCAACTACTCGCTAATATTAAATGGCTCTGGATGACTAAGGTTGCAGATGGCTGCAAGTTAGGAACAATCTCTAAATCCCCAAATGACTTAGCCATCCTGCAGAACGGTTTGTCCCAGGCAAATATCTGGTGCCAAAATCATGCACTGAAACTAAATACCAAAAAAATACATTATTGTATCCTTCAGGAAGTCATCTACCTTGGAGAATTACCACACTGACAATACATCCCTAAGAATCAACCCAATTGTTTGGGATTCGGAAACTTATGTGTACAGTGAAATCTCATTTAAGTACCTGCTGAACTCAAATCAGAGAGTGTGAACTGCTTGTTAACTTTATTCTGTACAGAGTTAAGACACCGTATTTTTTTTTTTTTTGCCCTGGATTAGTGGAGTCAAATGCCTCTATTTAAAATTATAAAGGAGATTCCCCCAACCTACGGGATTTTGTCATTTTGATTGGTATCTCCAACAGCATAACCTTAGCTTTGGAGCTATCTGAATGGAAGCCAACTTGTTAGGACCAGGATTTTATCTTAAAGTTCATACTGTACTGTACTGTAGCAGAGCATCAGAAGACATGCAAATTACTAAATCAGCAGTACAGAGGATGTTGAATATAGAGAAAACATCAAGAAGCATGGTATTATAGAGTACACTAAACAGACGTAATGGATACCTTGTGGTATTTCCATTTTTATAACAAAAAATATTACCGTGTAATGCCAAAACATAACCTTTACAAATATTCATTTTATGATATTAGAACATAATTTGTTAATGCGTTTGGAGAAGAAATAAAAAAATTGCTGCAAATGAAAGAAGCAATCTATGTAATTATCAAATGCGTTAGTGAATGGAAAATAATTTTTATATTAAATGTGCACTTTAGTATAATTCTTTAAACATCTAATGATTATACCTCTGAACTGTCCAGTTTTTCAGAGAATGTCCAGTTTTTTTTATTCATAGTTTTGGTCTGTTTCTCATAAAATTGTGTTTTTCTGGCAGAACACTGACAAATCATTGAGGATTACCATCAGAAAATAATGACAGACATTTGAGCTTCTGACTTCATACTCTTTCAGAAAATTCATGCTAATGCAAAACCTGCTATTCTATCAACTAAGTTGTAAGAGCAATATTTAAAAAATGTCATTATTTTTGGGCCTTTGTCACCCCATTATTTACAACTTTGTCCAGATTTCTTCCTCTGAGAAGTTGAGAGGTATTCATTTATAAAAATGCATTTGAATAGTGATTTTCATATGACTTGCGATGGCCCTCCACTGGACTAGTAATCAAGGAGCCTCAGTCTTCGCCCCTGGCAACAGTGGGGGAACGTTCACTGGGAGGATGATAGGTACACACACAGTATTTCCAGATGCAGCT
The DNA here is from genome assembly GCF_019279795.1 of Protopterus annectens. Taxonomy (NCBI): domain Eukaryota; kingdom Metazoa; phylum Chordata; order Ceratodontiformes; family Protopteridae; genus Protopterus; species Protopterus annectens. The sequence goes on along the minus strand of NC_056728.1, from coordinate 1,633,874,719 downwards.
CTTTGCTTCAAGTGCAGTTTCCCTTAAGAGCACACAGAGACCACAGTCAGTCCGGGGCTGGTTTCTCCCTTTTTCCTCCAGATCCCCAGTAAGACTCCCCACTGGCACAGCTATAAAGTTGATATTAGAACATAATTTGTTAATGCATTTGGAGAAGAAATCAAAAAATTGCCGCAGATGAAAGAAACATTCTATGTAATTATCAAATGTGTTAGTGAATAGAAAATAGTTGAGTCCTTAGCCAGAGTTCCAAACCAAGTCCTTCAACACTCTCTCTGTCCAACCAGTGCTTAGTGCCCCCACCCAAGTAGCTGACACACACTCTTGGAGATTTATTTTCCATGCACACAGACACACACACTCGCACATGCACACACGCACATGCACATGCGCACACACACACACACACACACACACACACACACACACACACACACACACACACACACACACACACACACACACACACACACACACACACACACACACACACACACACATGCACACACCAGGAAAAGGCTGTCACAGGTTTACTAGCTATGCCCCTGTCTGCCCAGACTATAAGGTAGTTATCACTGCCACCACAACCCCTTATCAGCAACTTTAAGGCCCTTAACAAATGGTGTCCAATTTTACTGTGTAATATTAACACTAATATAAATGGTAGTTTGGCCAAGAGCAAGGCTATTAGGAGTGGCCCACATAGTGTCACCAAATAAATATGCAAGTACTCTCAAAACTTAAATATGTCTACACAGATAATCCAAAATTAAAGGTTTAAATATATTTAATAATAAATAATAAAAGAACAAAGCACTACTAAATATATATTCACAGAGACATCAGAGTTCAAAACCACAGGAAATATTTAAAACAACATTGCAGGACAGTCTCAAATAAATAAAGAAAAATATCTAAACTAAGTTTCATCATATTCCTGAGTGAATCTAAAAGAATTATACTATAATCTAAGAACTTACTAAAAGAGCAAGGCAAATGTGGTGAATGAATCTTCTAGTTGTTGTCAGGTCCAAGACAGAATGCAGAATGCTCTTTCTCACTAAGAGACGTCTCAAAATAATATCTAAAATATTACTGCTAGGATAGCTTGCAGAATGACATCACTTCTTGTCATCTAACTACTAGTTCCCAGGCAAAGCAACCATTGATGATGTTGGCATATTTAGCATCTACCTGTAAAAATATACAGAGAAGAGCTTCTCCTCAGATCGCTGGCAGAAGGTGGAAGTCATATAATGATTACATTCATTCATGCTTTCAAGACTAGTAATTAGTTCACCCTATAGACAATACATAAAGTTTCCTAGTGTCCATCATCCTTGGGGAATATGAATATTGACTGGAACCTTGTTAATACTGCATCCCCTAGCTACTCTATAAACCTTTATGGCTTTACCCAGCTGATCACCTCGCCCACAGACCAACAAAAAAATTCCCAGAATGGCTCGGTTATTGACTGAATATTAGTATCCAACCCCCAGTGCTATCATATCACTTCCACCCTACCTAGCTCCCTTAGTGACCACTTCCCTACTTCAGTAGTAAGAAACTATGCCGATCTTAACAAGATCCACCAATACAAAGAGTCTCATAACCTTAAAAACTACAACCTGTCACCCTAAATGAATTACTGTACACTGTAAACCGGTCATTTCTACACACATTACCCCTTAATGAGGCTGTCCAAAGTTTCAACAATTTATTCCTAGAAACCCTTAACACCCTGGCTCCCAGTAGACAAATTAGGCCAAAATGTAATTATGCACTGTGTATAAAGCAGGCAACTTGATCACTTATGAACAAGAGAGACAGTGCCTGGAGAGCATGGAAAAAAATAACAACTCAACGTTCCACCTGAACCTATACAAAGAGCTTCGCAACCAAACAAAAAAGCAGGTCCTACTAGACAAAAAAAATTTTATCAAAAATCTAAGCAATCCACATTCCAACCCAAAGAAATTCTGGCACTCAGTAAACAAACTACTATCTCCAGGGATCCCCTATTCACTAAACCTCTTCCCTAACAAAGCTTCTAATGAAACTACAAGCCTACTTAACAACTTTTTCATCTAAACAATAGAAAAGCTTACTAAACCAGAAACTCTTGATATAAAGACTCCACCTCCCACTTCATCTCTTCCATCGTTCTCCCTAGCACCCATTGCAACTTCCTTCATCAGATCACTTCTTAACAAACTCAAACCCTGTTCCCCATCAACTGAAAAACTCCCTCTATTATTTCTCAGACATGCAGATGAATCCATAGCATACCCTGTATCTATACTTATCAATAGATCCATCCAAGAAAATACAGTACCAGATATCTGGAAAAAGTCTTCATAATACGCCTCCACAAGGGAGGAAATTCTGCAGAATCCTCAAATTACAGGCCTATTGCCATATTATATCCCCCTTATCGAAGATACTGGAAAAATTTATACATAGACAAATACTAAACCACCTCTTACAGGCAAACCTTATTACACCCACACAGCACGATTTCCGACCCTCACACAATACTACCACTGCCCTCCTATCTTTCACACACAACATTGCCCAAGCCAGAGGTAATAATAAACTCATATCAGCTCTATTCCTTGACCTATCCAAAGCATTTGATGCAGTTTCCCATCCCATCCACCTAAACAAACTTTCCAGCCTACAACTCTCTACCTCTACTACCTCCTGGTTTAACAGCTACCTCTCAAACAGGTATCAGTCCGTCAGATGGCAAACATCCTTCTCCCCTTTCCATCTTGTTATGACTGGGGTTCCCCAGGGTTCTATCCTGGGCCCCCTACTTTTTAGTAAAATAACCTCCATGTCTCCTGCCCCTGCTCTACCTTAATACAGTATGCAGACAATTCCACAATTATTAACATCTCCAACAATATACAAAATCTCCACACTGTCACTAAACAATCTCTGCACCTAGCAGAACAATGCCTAACTGAAAACAACCTGCTTCTCATCCCCAAAAAGACCAGGCTTCTCCTTTTCCTTCCAAAAAAACTCAGTCCAGCTAAAGTAAACTTCACCATCTCATCCTTAGCTAATACAATTATCACCACAGACTCAAACACCAAATTGCTTGGCGTTACTATAAATGACCAATTAAAAGTTGACCTACATATCTTAAACTGTATCAAAAAGTCCAGTCAAAAACTAGGTGTTCTATACCACAACAACAAATATATACCTAACAAATCTAGACCTATATTGGTTCAAACATTTATTCTGCCATCACTGCTGTATGCCGCTCCCATACTTACTAACCTCCAAAATGATCTCTTAACCAAACTTGAAACCACTTATAACAAGATAGCAAGATTTGCAGCCAGTAATAGCTAGAAATCCCAGTACTGTATATCCCTGAAAAGCTTAAGATTGCCTGAGCTCCACCACATGCTTCAAATATCACAACTACAAATTGCACACAGCATCCTAAATAGCCCGAATTCCTTCCCTGCCCTTACATCCATAATTTCACCCTACATACCCAATCGTGATCTCAGAAGCACACAACAAAACCTTCTGAAGGTGACCAAGCCAAACAAAAATATTGGAAAAATACTTTACAGTAATTCAGTTGCATACTCATGGAACAAGTTTCCATTATCCCTTCACTCCACTACCAAAAGTGGCGAATTCAAAAAGCAACTAAAAATTCAGTTCCAACATGCATTGATAGGTACTTGTCAGAAAATTACGTAATGAATTTTTCTTCTTTTCTCAGTTAACATATCTGCCTGGTAGCTACCTAAACTGTCTACATATATTACTCTGTCTGCAATTAGTACCTATGCTATCAAATGTATCTTTGTTCTACTATGTCATAATGCTACTCTAAATTTCTTTTTATTTTAGGCATTGCTGCATTCCTTGTAAATAACTTAATGGTAACCAAACTTCCCAAACATATTGTTACTGCATTCTCAAAATACTGTACTTTTGCCTTGTATATATTCGTATTATATATTTCTCTGTGTTTTTGTACTAAGTATCTTACAACTTGAATTATTAGGTTTTTCCTATTTTTTTTAATTACTTTCCTGGAGCTTTTCTCCTTGTGTCTCCACTGAAAAAGGGCTGTCTGGGCCCAGTCAGACTAACGTAGTTAACAAATGTAAAAATAAATAAAATAAAGTAGTACAGACATAGTATCTCTTGCTGCATTGAAAACTGAAAGATACTATCTTTTATGGCCTAGCCATAAAGTAATTTAATTTCAGTTATTTTTCTAAAGTTTGCTGGACTGAAGTTAGCCTCCTGTATTCCAGTTTCCATTGTTAAAATATATACATTTAAACAGTTGCAATAGTGCGTGTACATTTAGGTTCATAGGTTCATAGGTAAGTATTAGGCTATCTGCCCAAGGGCATTTATAAGCCTAGCCAGAATGTGTTGGCTTTCACCACCCCCTTAGATTAGTTTCCTGTGCCTCTGTCCAGCAGAGCCATTAGTTCCCAGTGCCAATGTCCAGCAGAGCCACTGCAGTGATCCCCGGGGTAAATTTTCTGTTTCCCATCCACCCGTCAAGGTTTCTTTTGAAGAGTGTTAGTGAGGGGCTCTGCCTGATGTATATTGAAATCCTGTTCCAAAGCATGGGGAGTCTCTGGGATAGGAATGTATCCCTCCAGCATGTCCTATTTATCATTGTGGTGAGGTTTATATCTCTAGAGTGTGTGGCTCTCCGGGATTTGTTTTTTTTTTAGGTGGAGCATGTCCATCAATTCTGGGTTGGACATGGCCTTGTTTGTCAGGCAGAGGTCAACTCTGAGTAAGTGGTATGCAACCGAGTACAGCTGGAGTTTCTTGAGTCGGGCTGCATAGGGCATCTGCTTGAGGCCAGTAATCCTTTTGGTGAGGTACTTTTGTGGTCTTTCCAGCTGTTGCAAGTGTCTTGTAAGGTACATCCCAAATGGGGTGTTGTATTCTATGATGGGTCTAATGAGTGATGAGTAGAGAGGCACAGTAACCTCTTTTGTTCTAGATGCGAACCCTTTTGTGATTAGGTGGGCCACATAGAAGGATTTTCTAACCACCTTGGCAATATGATTATCAAAGGAGAGATTACTATCTACTTGGGTCCACAGATCCCTTATTACATTTTCTGTATTTAGGGGACTACCACCTATGTGGTAGTTTGCAGTTACTTTGTTTTTTCCAAAGGGGATGACTATACACTTTTTGGCATTTAGCTTGAGGCCATGATTTTGACACCAGGTATCCATCTCAGTGAGACCCATCTGGAGGGTGTCTGTATCAGCTGGAGAATCAGTTATGGCCCCTAGTTTGCAGTCGTCTGCGAACTTGGTCAGCCATAGTCCTCCTATGCATGCCTGTGCCTCTAAGAAGTATATACCGAACAGGAGGGGTTCTAGGACTGAGCCCTGTGGGACGCCACTTGTAACCGGTTTAGAGTCAGACGTAGAACCTGCAACTCTCACCATGTGTGTTCTATCCATGAGCCAGTTGGCAACCCATCTCATGACGTAGGGGTTTATGTTCAAGCTGGTGAGCTTGTCTATAATACTAGAATGGGGAATGGTGTTGAAAGCCTTTGCGAGGTCTAGGTAGGCTGTGTGGACCTCCTTTCCCTTGTCTAATGCCTTGGTAACTATCTCAAAGAAGTCCACCAGGTTTAGGAGGCATAATCTGCCCTTAACAAAGCCAAACTGGGTAGGGTCCAAGGTTTGGAGGTTCCCAATATTTCTGTTAATGAGTTCCATGATGATGCATTCCATAGCCTTGCAGACCAGGCTAGTCAGGCTTATAGGGCGATAGTTTCCGGGGTCGGTTGTGGCTCCACCTTTGTGGAGTGGGATAACTGTTGCCGTGCACCACTCTGTGGGTACATAGCCTGTAGACAGGCTGAGTTTGAACAGTGTGTTTAGGTGAGGGGTTAGTTCATTTTGGAGCTCTTGTAAGACACAGCCTGGGACACCATCCGGTCCCATTGAAGCTGTGTTTTTGGCTTTGGATAGGGCTGTTTTAACCTGTGTGTCGGTGATTGATGGGGCCCTACATTCGTCTGGTATGGTTATGGGCTCTTTAGGGGGTGAGAGGGGGATGAAGTTTGCACTAAACCTGTCTGCCAGAATGTTGGCAATATCAGTCGGTTCAGTGTATTTTGTCCCATTCTGTAATAATTCAGAGCAGATCTGAGAGTTTCCACTTAGGTTCTTGGCATAGCTAAAGAACGCTTTGTGGTTATCTTTGGAGTCATTGGCAATTTTTCTTTCAAAACTAGCCTTGGATGATTTAATGAGGGATCACAGTTTCTTGCTGATACTGATCAGGAATGTCTTTCCTTCTTGGGATTTTTCTCTTTTCTGTACTAGTTTCCTCCTTCGGTTGTATAGCTTGTTTATGGCAGAGGTCCACCAGACTGGTTTCCTTTTTTTGGAGGAGTGAGTCTTGGTTTTACTTGGGATAGCACAATACGTGCATTCCTGCAGATGCTCATAGAGTGCCTTTGTAAAGGTTTCAGCAGCCTGGGCAGCATTGTCCTTTAGCATGGGCGCTGTGAACCTTTCCACCTCAATCTTAAGTAACAGGAAATTTGCTTTTGAAAAGTTTTTCACGGTGGTTTCCTTGATTGGGGGTGGGGGCGGAATGTGGATATCCAGAATGATTAGTCTATGGTCTGATCTAACCAGCGAGAGGTTGACCTCCGGTTTGGAACACCAGTCATCCATGTTGGTGATGACCAGGTCCAATATGTTGTTCCCTCTGGTGGGGGTGTTGACCAGTTGATCCAGGGCATTCGAGTTTATAAATTCTAAGAAGCGTTGGGCAAGGGAGTTAGTACTTGTGTAGTTCTCCCAGTTTATGTTTGGGTAATTGAAATCACCCAGTGTTAGGGTGTTTGGTAGGACCTTCATATTTCCCAGTGTCTCCAAAAATATGGAATGGGGGGTCCTAGGCCATGGTGGGTGATCTGTAGCAAGCTACAATTTGGATTGCAGTTTTGCCCATTGTTAGTTGCACATGGATGATCTCTGATGCATTGTGCTGCACCACTAACCTGGAGGTGTGGTTATCCTTGATGAATATGGATACACCCCCGCCTTTTGTGTTTCAGCTCTGGTGCTGTGGCCGAAAGGTATGGTATGAGTTATAGCCTAGTAGTGCTGGGGTGCTCTCAGGAGGCTTAAACCAGTTTTCTGTTACTGCACAGATGTCGATGTTCTCCATTCTCTTCTCTTCCAGTAGGGCACACTGTGGTTACATTTCAACACAGTTGCAATAGTGTGTGTACATTTCTGTTTTCTTCCAGTAGGGCACACTGTGGTTACATTTCAAACACAGTACTCTACAAATACCTTTTCAACACACATGTCTGTACAAGCAGTTTGATATACACATGACATACAGTTCTAATACATTTGTAACACAAGTATCTTATATAAATAATTTTGATATTAACCAGTGACATATAATTATTTACAAAATTCCAGCTAGCTGGGCTAGCAGTATCTCATTTCATCACACTTCTTCCCCTACTTCAAAGACTCAAACTAGTTTTTCAAATGACCCTTGAGAAACATTGCTTGAGAGGAGTAAGCCTATCTGGGAATACGTTACCCCATTCTCTGTCTTGAGATTACAGCTACCTTGGAATTGCTGACAGTTACAGTACAGTAAAGTGCTGCGCTGTCATATCATATGCCTGCAACCCAAGGCTCCACCATAGTTACATAGGATTGTGCTCACTGGCTTCCTGTAGAAATGGATCCCCCTCAGGCTCCTCCTGGCGCCTACTGCAAATACTTAGCACCAGGACCTCCCAATCATGGTAAGGTTTCATCATGTTAACATGGTACAGTTTGTGTGCCTAGCTCCTGCCTAACAGTTCTACCATGTAGTTAACTTCACTGACCTTCCTTACCACTTTGAGGGTCCCTCCCAAACTGCCTGCAGCTTATTGTGTCTGACAGGAATGAGCACCATCACCCGCTGTCCACAGCAAACTCTCTGATTCAAGAATTCCTGTCTTACCAGACCTTCTTATGCTGTTGGGCTTCTGCCAGGTTCTCCTTGACCAAGCCCATAAGTTCCCTGAGCCTTGTACTGAGGTTTAGGATGTATGCCACAACAGACTCCTTGTGGGATTCACACTCACCCTCCCACTCATCATGAATCAAATCTAGAGGTCCCCTCACCCTATGCCCATGCAGCAACTCAAATGGTGAAAAACCTGTGAATTCCTGTGGCACCTCTCTGTAAGCAAGCAATATATGGAGTAAATATGTCTTCCACTTCCTCTAAAACTGGTTGGCAAATGCTCATAGCATGGTCTTTAGTCTAGAGTTTAACCTCTCCACCAGAGCATTCGTCTAGGGATGGTAGGGGGTGGTCTTTAGGTGCTTCACCCTACAGTGCTTCCACAGACAAGCCAGCAGGTCTAACATGAAATTGGCACCTCTGTCCATCAGTATTTCTTTTGGGAATCCTACCCTGCTGACAATCTCTAACAAAGCATTTGCCACCTTTTCTGCCTCAATGGAGGACAAAGCCACCACCTCAGGGTATTTGGTAGCATAATCTACTATCACTAGGATATACTTCTTCCCTGTGGAACATGGAGTACTCAGGGGTCCCACAATACCCATAACTACCTTCTGAAATGGCTACTCAATTGCATGTACAGGCATCAAAGGAGCTTTCACCTTCTCTCCTGCCTTGACTACTTTTTGGCACTGCTTACAGGTCCTGCAGTACCCTTTTAAATCCCGGGAAATCCCAGGCCAATAAAAGTTCCACATAATACATTTTTGGTATGCTTTATGCCCATATGACCTGCAAATGAAATGTCATGGGTTAAGGCTAGAAGTGCCAGATGGTAGGCTCTGGGCACTACCAACTGTATTACCTCACCCTCTAGCCCTCCCTCGGGGGCCCACTGTCTGTACAGTAACCCTTTGTCCCAATATGCAGATTCCATTTTCCTTGAGAATCAGGTGCCTCCCTGGCTACCTCTCTAAAGCCTTGTAATATAGGATCTGAGGGCTGAGCCTGTCTCAACTCTCTCTTTGTAACCCTTTCCAGCTCCCCTTCCATGGGAAATCTAGTATCCTCTGACAGCAGTGTCTCACTGTCAGCTTGGGTACTACTACTCACTTAGGCCCTTGCAGTCATTCTATCCAAGGGAACATCAGTATGCACCAGCAGCTGTGGCTCACCTTCAGTCTCACTGCCATAGGGTAGCTCCATCTCTGAAGTAATCACCTCACCAGTCCCGGCTTCAAGTGTGTGGTCTGTCTGTCTCCAAGCCTGCCTGCGTGTAACTGCATGCATGCAAGGTACTGCATTATCAAAATAATTCCCTATCAGGACATCTGCAGGGATATCCTCAAACAAAACTACTCTCTTACTTCCTTTTCCATCCTCCTAATCAAGGTGAACCCAAGCCAAGGGTATTTTGAATGGGGCAGCACTAGGTATCCCTTACCTGTGCAGTGCTGCCCTGCATGCTAGGTACAGGTCTCCCTTTTCCCCCAACTCATCTACAGTGTTGCATTCTCTGTCTGCCAACCAGATTCTCATGTCCTCAGGCAAAGTGCTAAGGGCTCATTCCCTCACCAAAAGGTCTGCCAGCCCTTCAAAAGTGGTGACCTGACACCCACTCACCCACCTATGAAAATAAGTGCTTAACTCAGCAATATAATAGCACACACTTTAATATGCCTTGCGTCTATGCTCGTGAAACTTTTTTTCTATAAGCTTCAGGTGTTAACTTAAAACAGTCTAATAAACAATTTTTAACTGTTTTATAATTTAAGCAATTAGTATCAGACAATTTAGAAACAGTATTTACAGCTTAACCATTGACTAAGGGGGTAAGGAACCATACCCAGAGCCCTTGGTCAGAATTATAGTGTTTACAAACTCTTTCAAACATATGAATAAAACTGTCAAAATTATCACCGTCTGTAAATTGTGGAAGAAATTTCTGACTTTTATTGCTTTTGGGGTTTGGTTATTCCCTTCCCCATTACCTCCATGACCCTGGCGAAGAGTCAGTATCTCCTTTTCATGTTGCCTCTGCCTCTTATTTTCTTCAGCCTCCAAATGCCTCAGTCTCTCATTTTCTTCAGCCTCCAAATGCTGCAGTCTCTCTGTTAATTCTATTACCAACTATTTGGTCTCCAGTCTCTTTAACTCCAGATAGATTTTTACGTACTCTGAGGCAAAGTTGAACTGTCCATTTTCTGATAGTTGTACATCCCCAAGGCCAGTCTCATTGTCTTCCTGGTTGCTGGTCTGTGATGCAGTTGTGGTTAAGGCTGCAACCATTTCTCCTTTAGTCAGGTTGGCATGCCCCAGTCCTTTGGCTTGGCACATCTCAGCCAACTGGCTCCTTGCTAGCTTGCCATAATCCTCTGCTGACATCCTTGCATGCTCTCGCTGACTAATTAAGCTAACAAAAAATAAATAAAACTATTGTGATATGAAACTATGAATGTCCACTGTGCGGCTGCTTGAGAGTACAATCACCTTCTTTAGTGACCACTGTTTACAGGCCACAAGAGTTCAATATCCACACCACTGAATCCCAATATGTGATGTGGTGATCCCACCACTGCCCACCAAATGTGATGTGGATATCCCACCACTGACAACCAAAATGTGATGGCCCTCCACTGGATCAGTAATCAAGGAGCCTCATTCCTCACCACTGGCAACAGTGGGGAAATGTTTACTGAGAGGATATAGGTACACACACAGTATTTCCAGATGCAGCTCTTTGCATCAAGTGCAGTTTCAATTAAGAGCACACAGAGACCACAGTCAGTCTGTGGCTGTTTTTCCCTCTTTCTCCAGATTCCCAGTAAGACTCCCCCACTGGCACAGCTGTAGCATTGAATCCTTAGGCAGGGTTCCAAGTCAAGTCCTCCAACACTCTCTCTGTCCAACCAGTACTTTATGTCCCTGCCCAGGTAGCTCACACACACACACACACACACACACACACACACACACACACACACACACACACACACACACTCTTGGAGATTTGTGTTATACACACACACACACACACACACACACACACACACACACACACACACACACACACACACACACTCACACACTTGGGAAAGGCTGGCACAGGTTTACTAGTTATGCCCCCTTCTGTCCAGACTGTAAGGTAGTTACCACTGCCACCAGAACCCCATATCAGCTACTTTAAGGCCCTTAACAAAGGGTACCCAATTTTACTGTGTAATAATAATACTAATACAAATGGTTGTTTGAACAAGATCAAGGCTATTAGGAGTGGCCCACACAGTGTCACCTGACCAAGAGCAAGGCTATTAGGAGTGGCCAGCCTAGTGTCACCAAATAAATATGCAAATTGTTGCTCATCCAGTCAGGATAAAATAGACAAGTCTTTGTGGGTTCTGTTCAAGCAGCTTTATTATGTACAAACACATCAGGATTGAGGCTTAATAACTAACTTTAACTTAGATAAATCTATAAGCAAATTAGGTATTACACTCATACATGCTCACTCTCTGGCTGCACTCTCAAAATGGCACTGAACCTAGCACATGCTTGCTACTTATGTGCATGTGCTGTCCTTGAAAGCTTCTTAAAGGTACAACACACACACACACACACACACACACACACACACACACACACACACACACACACACACACACACACACACACACTGTTCTACACAAGTACTCTTAGAACTTCAATATTTCTACACAGATAGCCACAATGAAATGTTTAAATATATTTAACAATAAATAATAAAAGAGAAAGACACTACTAAATATATATATATTCACAGTTCAAAACCACAGGAATTGTTTAAAACAACATTGCAGGACAATGTCAAATAAAGAAAAATATCTAAACTAAGCTTCAATATATTTCTGACTGAATCTAAGAGAATTATACTAGAATCTAACAACTTACTAACAGAGCAAGGCAGATGTGGTGAATGGATCTTTTAGTTGTTGTCAGGTCCAAGACAGAATGCAGAATACTCTGTCTCACTAAGAGACTTCTCAAAATAATATCTAAAATATTACCGCTAGGATAGCTTGCAGAATTATATCACTTCTTGTCATCTGACTCCTAGCTCCCAGACACAACAACTATTGATGAAGCTGGCAGTGTTTAGCATCTATCTGTAAAAATTTGCAGACAAGGGCTTCTCCTCAGATCTCTTGCAGATGCTAGAAGTCATAAAACAATTGCATTCCTTAGTGCTTTCAAGACTAGTAATTAGTTCACCCTAAAGACAATACAGAAAGTTTCCTAGTACAAACATTGTGTCTCTTGCTGCACTGATAACTGAAGGATACCTTCTTTTATGGCATAACCATAACATAATTTAATTTCAGTTATTTTTCTGAAGTTTGCCAGACTGAAGTTAGCCTCCTGTATTCTAGTTTTAATAGTGCATATACATTTCTGTTCTGTTCCAGCAGGGCACACTGTAGTTACATTTCAAACACAGTACTCCACAAATAGCTTTTCAACACACATGTCTGTACAAGCAGTTTGATATACACATGACACAGTTCTAATACATTTGTAACACAAGCGTCTTATATAAATCATTTCAATATTCACCAATGACAAATAATTATTTACAAAATTCAAGCTAGCTGGGCTGGCAGTATCTCCTTTCATCACACGGCTGTATAGATTTAACCTCCTTGAAATCAGAAGACAGGTTTCCAGTAAATATTTACATTTATTCTTATCAGTAAAAGCTATACTGAACAAAACTTTATTGTGGGAACAACTGAAAGGTGTCTGGGTATTATCAGATGTGAGTGGTCTGTCTGTCAAAAAGATTTCTCTCCATTTTAATCAGCAACATTCTTCTTGCCTGCTTCCTCAATAAATGTATTTTATTTTATTTTACATTTATTTACCGGGAAAGTCCGACTGGATATATGTCCATTTTCAGTGGAGGCCCAGGGAGAAAAGCTCCAAATCATTTAGTTACAAGGTTACAGCAGTTTCTTCAAGAATTTACACATCGTTATTTACATTGAAAAAGTTATACAAGAGTTATTTACAATGTTATAGCATTGTTCCCAAAGAGAAATAAAGCCAATTGTTTTAGGGTTATAGGGAGATGTTTGTAAGTAACACAATCTTGAGGGTTTGCACCTGCCAGCTCAGTTTTACTAACACAGTGCAGAAAGTGTAACTAGACTGAGTGCAGTCATGATAATATGTTCAGACCAAAGGGCGTGCTGTTTAGGACAACAGTCCCATTGTTGACAAAGCTATGCATAATCACCTTAGAAATATGGGGTAACAGAGACGTCATTCTGTACAAGTAGACAGTTGCAGCACTTATAGCAAGGTTGGGATGGCATGGGCATTTACATACCTTCTGCACCATGGTCTTTTAGGGCTCCCTGAGAGAAGTGTAAGGCCCTTACTTGCAAGTTCCATAAATAGAAAAAACAAACTTGAGATTTTCAAGAAATTAACAGAAAACGTTTAAAGATCACTGTAACAGCATGAAAACATTTTTGCAGGTGGGCTTTACCTCCGTCATAACCTGACATGGGGAGTAGAGACCCACACACCTACTTCTTGAATACACCAACACTGACATCACTGCATCTTGGAGTTGAGGAAATGTTCCATGATTGCCCATATTAACACTTGCTGTTTCTCTTTTCTAAGGATCATAGTTACAGACCATGAAATTTCATCAGGCACCAGTATAGGAATTTACTGTGTTTACCTTCCTGAACCTTGCCAATGAGGTGATACTAAATGTTAGAATTCCATTACAATGTCTTTTTGTACAGTGCATTCCTAAAAATTGTCACATGATATGCAGGGTTGTAACAATACATTTTGCAAAGTGTTGTGATGTAAGGTGTACAATGAACAGAAATTGTTCACTATTTTATTCCTGTTCATGAACTGTAGAAAATTTGTACTGTGGAGCTTAAGGATTTGTAGATTTTCTGTCTGACTCCTAGCTATACATATCTCTAGTATCAAGCTGACTTGTTTTTCAAGAAATAGTTGATTTTCCAAGAGGTGCTTGTAGGTTTTGCATATATTATACATACTTAGGATTAGCATTTACTTCAAAGAAATTGATCCTTTCCATAGAGGAGTACCTGTGTTTAAATTTTAAAAGTACAACTAGAAGAAAACATTGGTTCAGTGAAATTAATTAATAATTTAAGTAAAATGTATTTTCATATTGCAGGCAGATTCTGCAAAATGGAATTACGGTGTACAGATAAATGCTGTCTGTCCAGGATTTGTCAATACAGGAATCCTTCAGACAATTGAAAAAGAAGAAATAATGGGAAAATACTATAAATACAAGGATGATATTAAACAAATGATGGATTTCTATGGTATTCTGGAGTAAGTATAAACAGTTATTTCATAGGAAATGGGAAACCAGAAACTTGCATATATTGTATGTACAATTACGTGTTCATGTGTGCATGAATGTCCTTGTGTGCTAGTGTGTGTGTGTGTGTGTGTGTGTGTGTGTGTGTGTGTGTGTGTGTGTGTGTGTGTGTGTGAGCATTTATCTGTGTCTGTGTGAGTTAGAATACACATCTGACAGATTTGTGTTTTTATATTTTTGTGAGAATACTCATAGCTTTACAAAAATATAAGAAAAGTAAAATTAACGATTTGATCCTCAGAAATGAATCTAGCATTTTTTGGAAAACTCTAGTATTTTAGGTCAGTGTGCAAAACAAGTCATAATAATAACCAGCTATTAAAATTAACCAGATACCTGAAATCTTGCACATCCTTACCTTTATTTCATCATGAAAATACACTTCCATTCAAACGCATCTTTCCTCTCCAAAGTGGTCTGACTCTGATTTTATTTCAGTTATTTTCCTCCCTTCAAGCAGGCCTGTAATCTTTTCCACTGATCAATCTGTTACTCATAACTCACCCGTGTGTTTATTGGATTGTATTGCTACATATGAAGAAGGTGATTCCTAAACATTAGGTGCTGATTTACTTTGATACTAAGGGAAATGGCCAGAGCTGTGGGTGCTGTGACAACTCAGCTTTTTAGTATAATTTATAATTTTACAATTATATACAAACTGCAATTTTAAAATAATAAAAAATACTGTCTGATAATTAGACTCCTTTAGTTTAGGGACATTAGAATAATTGAGGTATTGATGGAGTCATTTCTGTTAATTATCAAATACATGATGAAAATCCCTCCAGGAGTGAGATGTTATACTGTTTATTAACAATCTGTCTCATTTCTCTCCCTGTCACATACCAGTGGGCTACAACTAGTCAATCCATAGCCTGTTGCGGTGTGATGTAAGTAGTGACAGTAAGTATTACTTCTATCACAATAATCATAGTCAGTCATCAAAGCCGCACACAGTCAGAAAGTGACTATCTTTGGGTATTAAGGAAGTAGGTTATATTTGTGAAAGACAAGGGGTATTATTTTTAGAGCAGTTTTAATTATCAGTATGTTTTTTATAAAGGTGCATTACATGTATCTGAGGCCATAAACTAAAATACGTTACTGTGACAGTTATTTCTGTCACTCTTTTTACAACCAAACACCACTGTGCATGAGATAAAATGTATCTGTCATTTGGTATGGGAAGACAGGCTCTGTGTGAAAGCAAGGTATATTGCCTTTTGTTTATCACTGTTAAATGGTTATTCATATGGCATGACATTAAGGGATAATGCATGTGTCTGGAAACGAAAGCAAAAACTTAAAACATGCTACAATAACCATTATTTCTTTCACATTCATGCATCAGAAGTGTACACAGTCAGAAAGTTGCTATTGTTGGTCAGTAGAGAGGTAGGGCTGGATTTACGAAAGCTTGCACGGAGTGCAAGAAGAGTGTAGGAGCTCACGGAGGCAATATGTCTGCCGTGCGATCCAGGTACAGCCAGCAGGGGCATGCACGACAGCTGCTAAAGTTACTCTTGCACGGACAGCGTCATGGTATGCAAATTACCTAATTTGCTGCTAAAAGCTATGCAAATTAGGTAAATTTGCAATCCAGGAAACACTAACTTGTCCGTGGAAGATTAGTGTTATCTGCAGAAATGTACTTCGTTGGTAACGGAGTACCATTCTGCAAATAGCTAAACGGAGCTATGACAGCTCCAAATAAAGGATGCATACAGTTGAGGAAGCATGCCAATGGCCAAATATAAGGCCATTGGCATTTATAAATGTTTAAAATTATTAAAATCTAACTTTTTTTCCATGATCTCCGATGTTTAAGCATAGCACAGCACCACCCAAACGTGTGGCGCTTTAAAAAACAAGAAAATAATTTAAAAATAGCCAAAATTGCCATTTTCACTAAAAAGCTTATCCTGCCATGCAGGTGAATGGCAGGCTGAAGACAACATGGCCACTGAGTAGTGGTTGCTAAGGGGGGAAGTTCAGTGTGAGAGATGTAACCATGCATTAGTAGGCAATCCTATGCAAATGAGGATAAGGATAGTGAATCCCAATTTTCCCCAGCATGTGAGCCATGTCCCAAGAGTGTAAGTGTAGGAGTAGGTGAGTAGTAGAGTAGAATATAGGTAACATCATGAGGGGGTGTGTCAGAAAGGCTGTAAGCTTATTGGAGCACAGTGTCTTGTGTTTGCCCTGAGTTGCTCAGGATTGCAAGAGGCGTGTCTACAGTTGTCCTTTTTGAAAACCAGAAACCAAAGGTGTACGCCGTGAATATATCTGAAATTTCTTGCAAACGTTCACACAGCGTGTGTGTGTGTGTGTGCTCGTGTGCGCTCGTTTGTGTGGCGCTGCCCTGGGCAGAAATAGAAAGGGAAAAGGAAGGAAAAGAAATAGTAGGAAGTTAACCAAGGAGAACTTGCAGAGCTGCCAGGTGAAATATATCAGAATCAGCCAATTACACAAGCAGCAGACTAGCCCAGCCCAGCCCAGCACTTTAAACTCTGCAAATAGCATTCCCCCCTGTTTTTTCCCAAGAACTGTGCAACACTGCAGTATACAAAGAGGGAAAGCTTAAAAACTTTAAAGTCAGACAAAATGTTAGGGGCTGCTCTTGCTATCATAAACCAACATGTGCAAGGTACTGAGGGTGGTGATGTTGCGAATGCTGCTGAGCAACCCACAGTGAGGAGACGGAGAAGAGTGTGCAAACCCAGGGTAACCTACCAAGGGCTACATGAGCTGGAGATAGTGGAGTGTTATAGCGTGGACAGACCTCCTGCAACAAATTGTTGAGCTGTGCCAGCCATGTCTCGCACACAGAACCAACAGAGGGGAGCCCATCCCAGTGGATACCAGGGTATGTGTTGGCCTAAGAATACTAGCTACAGGTACCTTCCAGAGACCAACTGGTGATATGATGGGGATTTCACAGGCATCAGCATCCAAGGTACTGCACCAGTTCCTGGATGCCATGTCAGCACATGTCGGTGAGCACATATATTTCCTCAATTCCCGTGAGGCATTGGCCAGCAATATGCATCTTTTCCACCAAATAGCAGAATACCCTGAGGTAGTGGGTGCAATAGACTGCATGCACATACATATCAAAGCACCACCCGGTGAGCGGGGTAGGGTCTACATGAACCACAAGGGCTTCCCCTCCATCAACTGCCAGGTTGTGTGCGATGCCCAGGGCATAATAATGAATGTGTGTGCTGGCTGCCCTGGAAGTTATCATGATTCCCACATCTGGCATCTGACGCAGCTGTACCAGAGATTTGCCAATGGGGGCGTCCCTGGTGGTCATCTAGTGGGGGATGCTGGATATGCACTGGAGCCATGGCTGATGACACCCATCAGAAATGCACACACACCCAAACAAGAACTCCGTAATGAGGCACACGCACAAACAAGAAACATAATTGAGCATGTGTTTGGGATGCTCAAGTCACAGTTCCGGTGCCTGGACACATCTGGTGGAGCCTTGCAGTACTCACCAACTACATGTACCCAAATTGTCATGGTATGTGCCATGCTACACAATATGATCCTGCAGAAACAGCTGCAGCAGGAACAACATGGGGCAGGGCCAAACAGCCCCCCACCATTGCCAAGGCCTGCACAGGCACAGCATGACTCGGAGGAGGAACAACCTGAGCCTGCCCCAGTAGGCAGAAGGAAGCATGCCCAGTATGCCCTGGCCTAGGCAAAGAGGCAACGCATAGCACATACACTGACTCAGTAGGAACCCTGGAAATGACACCTCTCTCTGACTCGCACATACAGTAAAATGGATGCCAAACTTGACACTACCTGTTTTCAAACATCTATAGGGAGTGTAATATGTGCATCCGACATAGGCAGCCCTGCAGCACCATCTGAGGCATGAGTCCCTATTTTAAGCAATATAAAGCACTGCTAAGCAAATTTTACCAGTATTGAGCATATTTAAATACAATTGCACATAGCTGCACACCACGCTAACCAGCACAATGTCAGGCAACGTTGGGCAATGTTGGGCAAAGTCAGGCAAAGTCAAGCAAAGTCAGGTAAACACGCTCATACCTGCTTTACTGTACCTTAACCAGTCAGGTCTGCCCAGCAGGAAAATAAAAAGCAGTGACAGGGCTCGAACTCAGAATACTGTGCATTATAGTCACAGTACTGAAGCACTAAGCCATGACAGCATTTCACTGGTATAGACACAACTTAAGTCACTTACACATACCAGTTGGGGGGGGTCACATATCTAACAGTCACAGCCAGCAGGACAATTGTAGACAAACGCAAACACAAACAAATGCTGTATCATGCCCTCTGAAGAGGCATATGAGTAACCTCCCCCCAGGCCTATGTAGACAGATAACAGCAGGCCAGGCAGTGTGATGTGGGTTGGGTAGGCTATGAAGTCGCAAACTAATATGCATGTAATTGGAAGTTAAGGTCTGTAGTACAGTGGTATGCCTCAAGCCAGTACGATAGGCAACAGTACAGACTGAAATGGAGTACCTGACATAGCAATGCAGGCCTAGCATATGTGTATAAGTGTCAGGTGTACCCCTCATCCTATGTACACCCACAGTAACAATCATGTGTGCCCCCCCTGGGTAGAAATGTACAAATAATAGCTGCCCCCCCTGTATGTAGAAATGTTGATAAGTCTATGCAAATTGACTCATGGAAGCCCTGCAGGCACAGCATGCTTCCTGTCGATGTACAACACAAAGGTGAGCCGTGAAGTAAGAACCATCTTGATTTTTCACACACATATAGTATATATGCACATAGTGGGCATGCTCACACACTTAAATTTAGCAAATTTCAGTCAGCAACATACTAAAAGGTCATACTGGGCATGCTCACAACATAAAGGTCATACTGGGCATGCTCACACACTTAGGCCATGTCTGAGTACAGCAGTGGGCCACACATATCTGACAGTTGCAGTTCTTACTCCAGACACTTGTCACTATTCACCATTCCTGCCTTGCACACACAGTGATATGAAAACAGACCCATATAATATATTGGACCCCTGTCATAATCAAACTATGTACTACAAGTACTTAAGTTGTTCAAAGAAAGTGAAAATCCAAAGAAGATCAATAAATCTCCGATCAGTATCATCAAGAAACAATGAGCACTCCTAACATTATCCACGCCATGTTCTGGCAAAAATATTGCCAAAGAGTCCATAGAGAACCATGAAGCTTTCTTTCGCTATGTCATAAATATCAATGTAAACTCATATATGTTCTGAGTCAGTGCAAAGTGTAAATGAATACATGTACATGACTGACATTGCCAACATCTTGTCAGACAGGTTCATACATATTTACCCCCCTCTCACTGACAAAAGAGCCCATTACCATACCTGGAGATTGTGAAAACCCAGAAATCACATATACAATGGTTAAACAGCTCTATCCAAACCTAAAAGCACGGCGTCTATGGGATGACATATTTTCCCTG
This sequence comes from Protopterus annectens, assembly GCF_019279795.1. Classification (NCBI taxonomy): domain Eukaryota; kingdom Metazoa; phylum Chordata; order Ceratodontiformes; family Protopteridae; genus Protopterus; species Protopterus annectens. Next base: position 1,633,854,780 of record NC_056728.1, on the reverse strand, counting down.
GCTGTGTCATATGTAACTCCAGAACAAACAGACCCTGCACCTGAACAGTCTGTTGAGACTCACCCTCTGTACAGGATATGAAATTGTTGAATGGGTTACAGCAACATTTGGCACACTCCACAAGTGTTGGTGCACAACAGACCATGGGAACTATAGTCTTATAAGCCTAATAAGCCTGATCTGCAAGGCCGTGGAGTCCATCATTATGGAACTCATAAACAGAGCTATTGGGAGCCTACAAAGACCCAACCCTACCCATTGTGGTTTGGTCAGGGGCAGACCATGGTTCCTAAACCTGCTAGATAGTTTTCAAGGCAGTCACCTAGGACATACACCAATGAAATGAGCTTCACATGGCCTACATAGACCTTGAAAAGCCCTTTTCCAACATACCACACACATGTCGTATCCACAAAATCAACAACCTGTACATAAACACGTATGTCATCTGATGGATTGCCAACTGGGGCGCAGATAGATTCCACAAGGTAAGAATTGTGGTCTCCTGCTGTCTCCCATGACTCAGTTCTGGGACCCCTCCTGTCTGGTGTATACTTTTCAGAAATACAGTCAAACACACGAGGGTTATGTTTAGCAAAGTTTGTGGATGACTGCAAAAAGGTTGTCATAATCGATGTTTGGGACAACAGAGACATCCTTAAAAAGGGTCTCAGTCAGACAGATGTGGTGTCAAAATTATGGCCTCAAGCTACAGTCATACAAATACCACATAGGTGCCAACATCCTAAATATGGAGGTAATAATAAGGGATCTATGGACACATGTGGATAGTCATCTCTACTTTCAGAAACACATTCACAAAGTGGTTAGAAAATCATGCTATGTGTTCCCACAAATTGCCAAGGTCTTTGCATGTAGGTCAAAGGAGGTTCCCTCTACTCATCAGTCATCAGAACATCAGAGAGTATCACGGCACACTTGTGATGAATCTGACTAGGCACCTTCAGCAGCTGGAAAGACCACTGAAGTACTTCAATAATAGGATTACTGGCCTCAAACAGTTGCCCCTTGCAACAAGACTGAATTTAATTCAGTCTGTACTCTGTTGCATACTGTCTACTCACTTGATCTCTGCCCAACAGACAGGTCCATGTCCAATGCAGAATTGATGTACATGCGCTATCTGAAGTAAACCCAAGCTCACTGTGCCACATGCTCTAGGGATATCATCACAACAATAAATAGAACATGTTGGAGGGATATAGTACTAACTCACAGACTTCCCTTGCTTTGGAACAGGCTCCCCAACCTACATTAAGCTGAGTCCCTAACTGACACTCTTCCAGAGGAGCCTTGATGAGTGTATGTGAAACGGAACTGTCACACCATGAATCACTTCATTAGCTCTACTACACAGAGGCCTAGGGAACTAACCCCATGTGTGGTGATAGCTGCACACTCTGGCCATACTAATATATCCCTTCAGGCAGATAGCCTATTACCTACCTATGTACCTATATATATATATATATAGGGGGAACACAGTATAATAAGCCAAAGATGGATGGGCAAAGATGTGTGTAAGAGGGTGACCATGACAGTGAGCCATTCGGGACTGTCCCACCCAGCACACATCCCAGTGGCACAAAAGAAAAGACATGAGGTGCACATCTCACCCACTGTACATAACAGCCACCAGTATCTGTAAGCATTACAATGTATGTGGTCCATGTGCCTGCTGTACAACATGACTCTACAATGAAGTACACATCTACTATCTGTAGACATGTACCTGTCACATAGGTTCATAGGTATGTAGCAGACTTATCTTCACGAAGGCATATATTACACTAGGCAAGTTGTGTAGCTTTCACCACCCCATTGGGTAGTCTCCCAAGCCCTAGTTCTAATAGTTAGTACTCTAAGCCCCTTTCTAGTGGGGCTGCTGATGTGATGCCTGGTGTGAATTGTCTGTTTCCCATCCACTCATCAAGGTTCATATTGAAGAGTGTCAGAGAGGGGCTCTGTCTGATGTACATTGGGACTCTGTTCCACAGTAAGGCAAGTGTCTGGGATGGTACTCTATCACACCAGCATGTTGTATTCATTGTAGTGATGAGGTTCATATCCCTAGAGTGTGTAGTGTGACTCAATTTTATTATCCGTAGATGGAGCATGTTCAACAGTTATGTGTTGGACATGGCTCTGTATGTTAGGCAGACTGTGCCTCTGAGTAGGTGGTATGCAACAGAGAAAAGATTTAGTTTTACCAGTTGTGTTGCATAACACAACTGTTTGAGGCCAGTAATCCTCTTGGTGAGGTACCTCTGTGGTTTCTACAGCTGCTGGATATGCTTAGTTGAGTACATCCAAAATGATGCATTGTACTCAATGATGGGTCTGATGACTTAAGAGTAGAGGGCCACCACTACCTCTTTTGATCCTGATGCAAACCCTTTGTTGATTAGGTGGGCCACATAGGCTTTCCCAATCACTTTGGCAACATGGTTGTCAAAGGAAAGATGACTATCTACTTGTGTCCCCAGATCCCTTATTACCTTGTCAGTTTTAAGGGGGTAACACCTGTGTAGTAGTTTGTGGGTACTTTGTTTTCACCAAAGGGGGTTACTATCCATTCTTCCACATTGAGCTTGAGGCCATGATTCTGACAACACACATCTGTCTCATAGAGTCCCATCTGGAGAATATTTGTGTCATCCGGGGAATCTGTTATGGCAAACACTTTACAGTTCCCAGCAAATTTAGTCAACCACAGCCCTCCTGTGTTGGCATGTACTTTTGAGAAGTCTATACCAAACATTTGGGACCCCAGGACTGAACCCTGGGTGACACCAGTTGTTACCGATGTAGAGTCTGACATGTAGCCAGCAACTCTTAATTTGTGGGATCTATCTGTGAGCCAATTTCCAATCCATCTTGTGATGTATGGATTCATGCCCAGGTTGGTGAGTTCATCTATGATACCTGACTAGGGAATGGTGTCAAAGGCCTTAGCGAGGTATAGGTAGGCTGTGTGGAGCTCATTTCAATCATCTGTAGCCTGAGTAACTGTCTCAAAGAAATCCACCCAGTTCAGGAGGTGTGATCTGCATTTGACGAAGCCAAACTGGGTGTGCTCAACTATGTGAAGGTTCCTAATGTCTTTATTGTTGACTTCCATTATGATTGGCTCCATTGCCTTGCAGATCAGAGTTGTCAGGTTCATAGAGCGTGAATGCCAAGGGTCTTTTGTGGCCCCACCCCTGTGGAGTGGGAAGAATGTTGCTGTGCAACATTCTATGGGTACATATCCTGTAGAGAGCATATAGAGAGAGGTGTAAGTATCCTTGATGAACATGGATACATCCCCACCCTATGTGCTATGATCCAGGTTCTGATGCTGGGAGGTATGGAATGAGTAGTGTCCTGGTAGTGCTGGTGTGCTCTCTGGAGCCTTGAACTAGGTTTCTGTTACTGCACAGATATCAGTATTCTCCATACTGAGAAGTGCCTCGAGTGTGTGCATCTGGAGGCTGAGACTTCTGGCAATGAGTAGCATTTAGCTTTGTAGTTATTTGTGTTGGTTACGGGGTTTGCTTTGTCCTGAGTGACCGGTGTTCCACACCTGAAGTCAACGCATCATTGGTCCGATCTGACCATAAGCTAATTACCCTACATATCCACATTCTGCCCCCCCCCCCCCCCCATTAAGGAAACCATGTTAAAAATATCTCCAAAGAAAACTTCATGATTCTTAAGACAGAAGTAGTAAACTTCAGGACACCCATGCAGATGGACAATACAGTTGTGACTTCTGAATCCTACACAATTGCACTTTATAAGCACTTACATGAGTGCATGCATCGTGCTATCCCAAACAGAACCAATATGCTATCCCCCAAAAAAGGAAGCCAATCTGGTGGTCCCCCACCATAAACAAACTGTACAACAGAAGGAAGAAACTGTTGCAAAAGAGAGTAAAGTCCCACGAGTGGAGGAGCTCCCTGGTCAGCCTCAGTAAGAAGCTGCGATCCCTGATAAAATCCTCCAAAGCTAGTTACAAAAATAAAATTGCCACTGATTCTAAAGACTACCACAAAGCATTCTATAGCTATGTCAAGAATCACAATGGCAACACTCGGATCTGCTCTGAGTTACAGCACAATGGTACTAAATATACAGAACCAACTGATAGTGCCAACATCCTGGCAGATAGGATCAGTGCTAACTTTACCCCCCTCTCACCCATGAAAGAGCCCATCTCTGTACCGGAAGAATGCAAAGTTGCTGTCATCACGGCTGCACAGGTAAAAACCACTCTCCAAAGCCAAGAACACAGCATCCATGGGACCAGATAACATCCCAGGCTATGTTCTACATGAACTACAGAATGAACTGGCGCCACACCTAAGTACCATGTTCAATCATAGCCTCACCTCAGGCTTTGTACCTGCTGAATGGCGCACAGCAACGGTTATCCCACTACACAAGGGGGGAGCCACCACAGACCACAGGAACTAGCGCCCCATTAGCCTGATGTGCCTGGTCTGCAAGGCCATGGAACATATCATCATGGAACTTATAAACAAAGACACTGGCAATCTCCAAACTCTGTACCACAACCATTTCAGGTTTGTAAAAGGCAGTTCATGTCTCCTAAACCTGATGGACTTCTACAAAGCAGTCACCAAAGCCGTAGACAAGGGTAAGATGGTTCACACAGCCTATCTAGATCTTGCCAAGGCTTTTGACACCATCCTCCTCTCTGGAATTATAGATAAACTCACTAAACTAGGTATAAATCCCTATGTCACAAGATGGGTTGCCAGCTGGCTCACTGACAGAACCCACACTGTGAAAGTAGCAGACTCCAAGTCCGACTTCAGACCAGTGACAAGTAGAGTACCACAGGGTTCAGTCCTGTGTCCTGTCCTGTTTGGTATCTACTTCCCTGAAGTACAGGCTAACACAGAAGGTCTTTGGCTAATGAAGTTCCCAGATGACTGCAAACTAGGAGCCATAATCAAAACTACTAACAATGTGGACATCCTACAAAAGGGTCTCACTGAGACTGTTGTCAAAGCCATGGCCTCAAGCTCAATGCCAAAAAGTGCATTGTCATCCCCTTTGGTAAAAACTCTGTACCCATGAACTACAATATAGGCGGTAGTATACTTAACACTGAAAGTGTGATAAGAGACCTTGGGACACAGGTGGTCAGCAGACTCTCCTTTGATAATCACATCGCCACAGTAATCAGGAAATCCTTCTACGTGGCACACCTCATCACAAAAGGTTTCTCATGCAGAAAAAAGAGGTCATTGTTCCCCTCTACTCATCACTCATTAGTTCCATTATAGAGTACAATGCCCCTTTTGGTATGTACCTCACAAGACATCTACAACAACTGGAAAGCCTGCAGAAATACCTCACAAGGAGGATTAGCGGCATCAAATACATGCCCTACACAGACCGTCTCAAAACACTCCAGCTTTACTCTGTTGCATATTGCATACTCAGAGGTGATCTCTGCCTAACATACAAAGCTATCTCAAACATAGAGCTGTTGGACATGCTCCACTTAAAGAAATCCCAATCTCTCTGAGCTTTGACCCCAAAACTCAGACCGAAATACAAAAGGAGGGGGTGTATCCATTTTCATAAAGGATACCCACACCTCCAGGTTAGTGGCACAGCACGAGGCCTCGGAGACCATCCAAGTGCAACTAACAGTGGGCAAAGCTGTTTATCAGATCGTAGCCTGCTACAGATCACCTACCTTGTCTCAGGACCATCACTCAGCATTCCTGAGAACAATGGAAAATATAAAGGTCCTACCAAACACCATGATATTAGGAGATTTCAACTACCCAAACATTGACTGGGAGAATTACTCAAGTACAAACTCCTTTTCCCAATGCTTCCTAGAGTTTATAAACTCAAACACCCTGGAACAGCTGGTCACCATGCCCACTAGAGGTGACAACAAACTGGACCTGATCATCACCAACATGGGGGATCAGTGTTCCACACCAGAGGTAAACCCCTTGCTGGTAAGATCAGATCATAAAGTAATCACACTGGACATCCACATCCCAATCCCACCCCCAGTCAAGGAAACCACTGTGAAAAACTTTTTAAAAGCAAACTTCACACTTTTCAAGACTGACGTAGAAAGTTTCAAAGCCCCCGTGCTACAAGATAATGCTCTCCAATCCGCAGAATCCTTTACAAGTGCATTATATGAGCATCTACAGGGATGCATGGATCGAGCCATCCCGAGTAAAACCAAGACTCACTCCTCCAAAAAGAGGAAACCAGTCTGGTGGTGCTTGGCCATAAATAAGCTATACAACAGAAGGAGGAAACTACTACATTATAGAGCAAAATTCCAAAAAGGAAAGGCATCACTGATCATTATTAGCAAGAAACTACGATCGCTCATAAAATCATCCAAGGCCAGTTTCTAAAGAAAAATTGCCAAGGAATCTAAAGATAACCACAAAGCCTTCTTTAGCTATATCAAACATTTAGGTGGCAACTCTCAGATATGCTTTGAGCTACTACAAAATGGCAAAAAATACACTGAACCAACTGACATTGCCAACATCCTGGTGGACAAGTTTAGTGCAAACTTCACCCTTCCCACCCCCAAAAGGGCCTGTGTCCATCCCAGACGAATGCAGAGCCCCAGACATCATGGACATGCAGGTAAAAACAGCCTTCTCCAAAGCTAAGAACACAGCATCAATGGGACCGGATGGTGTCCCAGGCTGCGTCTTACACGAGCTCCAAAAGGAACTAAACCCTCACCTAAATTCACTGTTCAGACTCAGCTTTACTATGGGCTATGTACCCAAAGAATGGCATACAGCAACAGTCATCCCGCTCCACAAAGGTGGTGGCACAACAGAACCTGGGAAGTATCGCCTATACGCCTGACCAGCCTGGTCTGTAAAGCTATGAAGTGAATTATCATGGAACTCATAAACAGTGACATTGGGAACCTCCAGACACTGGACCCTACCCAATTCAGCTTTGTTAAAGGCAGATCCTGCCTCCTAAACCTAGTTGACTTCTTCAAAACTGTTACCAAGGCCATAGATGAAGGGAAGGTAGTCCACACAGCCTACCTGGACCTCACTAAGACCTTCGACACCATTCCCCACTCTGGCATCATAGACAGGCTTACCAGCTTGAACATTAACCCCTATGTCATGAGATGGGTGGCCAAGGTCAGAGTTACAGGTGCCATGTCCGACTCTAAACCAGTCACAAGTGGCATCACACAGGTCTCGGTCCTGGGACCCCTCCTGTTCAGTATATACTTCTCTGAGGTACAGGCAAGCACGGGAGGACTATAGCTGACCAAGTTCACAGATGACTGCAAACTGGGAGGCCATAATTGACTCTCTGGCTGACACAGACATACTCCAGAAGGGTCTTACAGAGGTAGATACCTGGTGTCAAATCCATGGCCTCAAGCTGAATGCCAAAAAATACATAGTCATCCCCTTTGGAAAAAACAAAGTGCCCACAAATTACCACATAGGTGGTAATCCACTAGGTACGGAAAATGTAATTAGGGATCTGGGGTCCCGGGTAGATAGTAACTTCTCCTTTGATAATCACATTGCCAAAGTGGTTAGATATTCCTTCTATGTAGCCCTCCTAATCATGAAAGGGTTCACCTCTAGATCAAGAGAGGTCATTGTACAACTCTACTCATCACTCATTAGGCCCATAATAGAGTACAATGCCCCATTTGGTATGTACCTTAATTGGCACGTGCAACAGTTGGTAAGACCACAGAAGTACCTCACCAAGAGGATCATGGGCCTCAAAGAGATGCCCTATGCAGCTCGACTAAAGAAACTCCAGCTGTAGTTGGTTGCTTACTGCCTGCTCAAAGGTGATCTATGCCTGATGTATAAGGCCATGTCCAACCCAGAATTAATGGGAATGCTCCACCTCAAGAAAAACAAATCTCTTAGAGCCACACACTCCAGTGAATTAAACCTCAGCAAAGCAATAAACAGGACACGCTGGAGGGATAGATTCCTGTCCCAGAAACTTCCCTCACTCTGGAATAGAATCCCATTTGATGTTAGGCAGAGCCCCTCGCAGACTCTCTTCAAGAGGAATCTTGATGAGTGGATGGGAAATTGTAAATTTACCCCTGGGATCACTTCAGTGGCCCTGCTAGACAGAGGCCCAGGAAACTAATTTAAAAGGGAGGCAAAAGCCAACACATTCTGGCTAGGCTTATAAATGCCCTTGGGCAGATAACCTAGTACCTACCTATGAACCTACATGCTCTAGGGACCTAAACCTTGTCACCACAATAAACAGAACATGCCGGAGGGATAGATTCCGGTCCCAGAGACTTCACATACTCCAGAATAAGCTACCTATCTATATCAAACAAAGTTCCTTATTAGCACTCTTCAAGAAAATTTTTATGGCTGGATGGGAAATAGGAAATACACCCTGGGGATCATTTCTGTGTCTCTGCTCAACAGTGGCACAGGAAAATAAATTTCTTGGGTGGCAAAAGCCAGGGTACCTTTTTGGCTGGACTTGTATAGGCCCCAGGGCCGATAGCCTAGTACCTACCTATGAACCTTTGAGCTTTGCCTAAAAAAGGTAACATGGGGACAGCAAGAGCCTTGATCAGTATTCAGAAGCATAGGGTGACAGGTGCAAACCATCTGTACTGAAGCAACAAGGCTTGTCTGTCATGTCATCACAGGCAGACAGAGACTGGGTCCCCTTAGAATGACACCAGAAGCTCAGCCAATTGTTGAAGTTTATCATCTTTCTGTTATATTGCAGTATCATGTAGGTGAAGGTAAGATGCTACTCAAGGTTTGACCCTGTGTGTGCCCCCATGTGATGCATCAACCCATATATGATGTGGTCATGGCCTATGCATATAATACACTCACAATACACCTAGTATGATAAGCCTGCTGAGGTTAGCAAATGTGAAAAAAACATTTGTGCAGACTGTCAGCAAGTAATGTCTGTATTGCACCCTGTAACTCCATATTACTTGCTGAAGTGTAAAGATGTACTTAGTTTGGATTAAGAACACCGCACTTGCCAACTGTGTGTGTGTGTGTGTGTGTGTGTGTGTGTGTGTGTGTGTGTGTGTGTGTGTGTGTGCATGTGTGTGCATGTGTGTGTGTGTGTGTGTGTGTGTGTGTGTGTGTGTGTGTGTGTGTGTGTGTGTATCTGTCTGTCTCTCCCTGGGGAGAGAGCAACCTTTTTGGAGACTACTCACACACCTTAAAAGTGGTATACTCATCTTTGTCAAGTCTGATGATGTCACCATCCAACAAATATACCTGTGGAAAGGTGACATTCCAGTAATGTGTATAGCGTGTCGTGTAAATGCATACTGCTGTAGTGTCATGCGTGTAGTTAGGGAGGGTTTTGAATCCTGCACTTGCTTACTGTGTGTGTGTGTCTCCCTGGGGAGTAGTAACCTTTTTGGAGACTACTCACACACCTTAAAAGTGGTATACTCATCTTTGTCAAGTCTCATGATGTCACCATCCTACAAATATACCTGTAGAAAGGGGTGATCCCAGTAATGTGTATAGTGTGTCGTGTAAATGCATACTGCTGTAGTGTCATGCGTGTAGTTAGGGAGGGTTTTGAATCCTGCACTTGCTTGCTGTGTGTGTGTGTCTCCCTGGGGAGTAGTAACCTTTTTGGAGACTACTCACACACCTTAAAAGTGGTATACTCATCTTTGTCAAGTCTCATGATGTCACCATCCTACAAATATACCTGTGGAAAAACAAAATCCCAGTAATGTGTATAGTGCAGTGTGTAAATGCGTATTGCTACAGTATCATAATGTAGTTAGGTAAGGGTTTGAATCCTGCACTTGCCAATTGTGTGAGTGTGTGTCTCCTTGGGGAGGCGCAACCTTTTTGGAGACTACTCACACACCTTAAAAGTGGTATACTCATCTTTGTCCAGTCTGATGATGTCACCATCCTACAAATATACCTGTGGAAAGGTGAAATTCCAGTAGTGTGTATAGCGCATTGTGTAAATGCGTACTGCTGTAATATCATAATGTAGTAAGGTAAGGGTTTGAATCCTGCACTTGCCTACTGTGTGTGTCTCCTTGGAAAGGAGGAACCTTTTTGGAGGCTACTCAGACCCCTTAAAAGTGGTATACTCATCTTAGTCAAGTCTGATGATGTCACCATCCTACAAATATACCTGTGGAAAGGTGAAGTCCCAGTAATGTGTATAGCGTGTTGTGTAAATGCTGCATTATCATAATGTAGTTAGGAAAGAGTTTGAATCTCGCACTTGCTGACTGTGTGTGTGTGCTCCAGGTGTGTGATACTGTTGGCCAATGTGGAGTGGGTTTTGATTTTTCTAGTGTATGACATATCACAATGACAACTGTATGTGCATTACACATGTAAGGTAGCTGTGGGGCAAATCCATATACATACATGTGACCTCAAGTATTTCATAGGTGGGTACTCTGCTTTCTCCATGAACGCATCTGTTATCTTTGCCAGAGCGTGCTGGCACTTTCCAGACCTTAGATCACTTCTGTATGCTTCTGATAAGCTTAGCCACTGCAGTGATCCCTGGGCTACGTCTTCCGTTTCACATCCACTCATCACGGATTCTATTGAAGAGTGCAAGTGAGGGTTTATGCTTGAGGTATATTTGAAACCTGTTCCAAAGCAAGAAAAGTCTGGCAAAGATGACTAATCATTATAGGTGTGCAAGAACCTCTGTGGATCTGCATGCAAACCCTTTATTGCTCATGTGCTCCACAGAGGGATTTCCAAAACCCTTTGGTAATGTGATTATCAAAGGAGAGATGACTTAACACATGGCTCTATGCATATATTAGTACCTGTTGCACATTTTGGGGGCTACTACCTATGTGGTACTCTAGAGATACTTTGTTTTCTAAAAGTGGATAACTATGCTTTCTTTGGCTTATAGCTTTACAGCATGAGTTTGACACCAGGTATCTGTCTGTATGATACCCTTTTGGAGGATGTGTGTGTCATCTGGAGAATAAAGTATAGCCCACAGTATGCATTGTCATCAGACATGGGAAGACATATCCCTACTGTGTTTGCTTGTACCTAAGAAAGCTATATGCTAAACAGGAGTGGTCACAGGACTGAGTGCAGGTGAATACCACTTGTTACTGGCATAGAATAGTACATGGAGGCTGCAAATGTTACTGTGTGTCCTACATCTGTACGTCAGTTGTCAAGCCATCATCTAGCAATCATTTATGGTCTGTTGAGATTATGTATAATGCCAGTATGTGGGATGGGTATGAATTGCTGGTGAGCTATAGCCTGGCTGTGTTGACCTCCCCTCTCTCACCTATAGCCTTGTTGACTGGCTTGAAGTCTACTAGGTGTAGGAGCCATGATCTGGCCTTTAGAGGACCTAAGTGGGTATGGTGCAGTGTTTGCAGGTTCATAATGTCTCTGTTAATGAGTTCCATAATGCTGTGCTCCATAGCCTTCCAGATAACATTGGTCTGTCTTATAGGGTGAGAGTTTCCAGGACCTGTTGTAGTTATACCCTTAATCAATTTATGTTAACATTTGCACTGGGTGTGATGAGGGTGGATAGGTTTGTATATTAGAGGGTCAGGCCAGGTTTGAAGGTTAGTAGTCCATGCCAAATAGGCAGGATTAAGTTGGTTTGTACATGTGCTGAGGAGGGATGCAGAGTATATTGTGAAATAGATGCTAAGGATGAAGCCGCCAGGTAACAGGAAAAGAGGAATGCCTAAGAAGAGGTTTATGGCTGTGGTGAGAGAGGATATGCAGGTGGATGGTGTGATAGTGCAAGATGCAGAGGCCAGGAAGAAATTATGTACTTTGGCGACCCCTAATGGGAGCATCCAAAAGGAGAAGAAGAAGAAGACATAGCTCAACCCTTGTGGACTGTGAACACCATTACCTTGTGTCATTCCACAAGTATGTAACCTGTATAGAGGCTGCATCTGGACAGAGAGTTTAGGTGAGTGGTGACTTCATATGTCAGCTTGTGTATGACACAGCCAGGGACACTGTCCAGTACCACTGCCACTGTGGTGTGTACTTTGTTAAAGAGATATTTTAACTAGAGTGTCTGTGAATCATCAGGTTTTACATTCTTCAGGTCTGGAAATGTGGCCCTTGTGTAATGACAGGGTGGTGAAATCCGCATTCAAACTGTCTGACAAGGAATTGGTAATGTCAGTCAGATAAATGTACTTTGTGACCATTTACATTAACTGTGACCCGATCTGAGATTTCCCCTGTAGATTATGAACAACACTGAAGAAAGCTTTAGTGTTGTCTTTGGAATCCTTGCCATTTTGTATTTTGAAGCTTGCCTTGTATGTTTATTGAGGGATTGTATTTTCCCAATGATACTGACCAGAGAGGTTATCCCTTCTTGGTATGTAACTCTTTTTTGGTACAACTTCACAACTTCTATTATATATTTAGTTTATGGTAGGGGTCCATGAGACTAATGCACTTTTACTGTATAAGTGATAATTTCTTGTGTTTGTGATAGCACGGTCCATGCAACCCTGTAGGTGAACAGTGTGCATTAATAAAGGATTATGCAGCTGGGACAGTGTTAACCTTAGTAATGCAAACCAATGACAGATAGCAACAACCGCATCACCCACAGCACAGTGTCAACCCGTGTCATACACACACATATGTACTCAAGATCCAAAATGTGTGTAGTACAATGCATACTGGCCACCAATAGAAAGTATGGAGTGTTAACACTGGCCAATACAGGGCATGTCACCCTGCCCATGTGTCCAGTATGCATGTACATGCAGACAGTGCACCTCCACCATGTTCACAAATGTACACCTGCAGACCTGTGCTGTACACACCCCACACTTACTGTCCACTGTATAACACATGCTGGCACAACTACACACATCAGCCAAGTGGCACATGGGCAAACAAAACAAAATTGGAATAAACACTGGTGGAAACAATACAACATTGCTAATTACAGCTTTAATGCATCATGCCTGCTCAGCTACACCTTCAAGGATATCATTACACTTTACTGCTGACAACATGCTACACATTCAACCATTGCTATACTTTATTAAAGTCACCCTGTGCATCAGCACCATGTCAGCCTGTTCCTGCATCAATGCTACAGATGACAGGAGGTGGCACAGGTTTCATCATATGCACAGAGTGTGTTGTTGGTTTGCCAGAGGCCTACACTGAGCCATACAATCGACATGTGTGTGTGTGAGGACCATGAGTACTGTTATGGGCCAATGTTGATGTTATGTGTGCGGGTATGTGTTTGCCCTAGGTTTCTGGTTTATGTGTGTGTGTCTGCATGTACACAGTTCCACCATGTGGCTGCCATATACATGGATTTGTGAGACAGCTACAGACTGTACCTGGCAGGCTTTACAGATCACCATCTCTGGCCATGGATATGGAACCTGTGCCTGGAAGGGGTGCTACAGACAATATCAGGTACTAATCCAGACTGGGTACTATCCGAAGAGGTTGACATATGTCCACTGGATCCAGGTCCTTGCTGGGACTGGCCAGAGCCACGTGCACATTGTCTTCTAGGATGGTCTATGGACAGCCCCCCAACACTGCTGGGGCTGGTACTGGCAATACGTGAGTGGCTGTGACTTGCTAGATGTCCACGGCGACCTCCAGCTGCTGATGTTGCTGGCATACATCCACATCAACGTCTCAACCATCCCGCACTGTGCTGACACATGGACATGACATTGTGGAGGACATCCAATGTCTCACCCCAACGTCTATCAATGACCTCCGTGTAATTACGTATGGCACCTGCTAGGTCACGGATACTGTCATTTACAGAGGTGTTATGAGCCCTCTGTGCCCTTAGTCCCTGTCTGGTGTACCGCTCCATTCGTGTCTGTGCCTCCATGACAGCCTGGAACATGTGTGTGGTAGAAAGAGGTGTGGCATGTCTGCCAGGGGCATGATGACCAGCAGTGCTCTGATGAGAACACCTGGGCATCTGCCTATGTGGTACCGATGTTCTTCATGTTTCACTGTTGCAGTCATTACATTTGGGTAATCCTGCTGGCATGTTGCCCTCAGCCAGCCTGAATTCCAAAGTCTTGGGTCTTGCATCAGTTGCTGTCACCCCTTCCCTGACGTCAGGTCATCAGGGGTATAAAAGAAGCAGCCAACGCCGTTTTCTCTAGTCTTTCTTGCCGCGCGGTGCCCAAAGCAGAAGCAGTTCGCAAGTGCCAGTCAGCCGACTCCTGAGATTTTCGTGTTTGAGTTTCAGATCTGAAGTCTTCAATAAAGCTAAGTACCCCGTTGGGGAAACTTTTTTCTTGCTCCAGACCGATATCAGCAAAGTTAATAATTGTATTTCTTGTGGGAAGCAAATACCTCATAAGGATTTTCATTCTTACTGCATTCCTTGCCTAGGCCCTGATCACAACGTTTCTGGTTGTCTGTTTTGTGCTAGATTTAACCAATGCACTATTAAGCGTTGGTATGATTTTGCTTTAAACTATTTTGGACGCCAGTTTAATTATCCAGAAATGTCGTCGGATAACCATCCAACTACCAGAGTTCACAAAAAACGCAAAGAAAAGGGAAGAGATAGACTACCGAGGCCCAAAACCGATGAAGCTTATCCTAAGCCAGTCGCCGGTTCGCCGGTCCTCAGTGAGGCACTTTCGCAGCCCCTGACCCCCGTTACTTTAGAGTCACAGCCCGCTACCGACTCCCACATGGAGTCGGCCATGCCACTGGAAACTCAAGGTATTGGAGCCTCGGATATTATACCTTCAGAAGGGTCTGGAGTTGCTGAGCATGCATCAGCTTCTGAGGGTGTATTCAGACCTAAACATCTTTACATCAAACAGACTTCAGCTTCAAAGGCAAAGACTAAAGCACCTTCCAAAGCAAAGAAACAAACTCACATGGTCAGGCCTCTATGCCCAAAAAACAGATGGTCAAAATGGCCGAAGACTTGATTACCTTGATCAGGGGTTCCCATCCTCCTCCTGATAAGAGGCCTAGGCAAGAGACTGACTATGAATCTTCAGATCAGGTTTCCATTTCTTCTGATTCCTCTTCTGATCAGGAATATTCTCTTCCCCCCTATGAGGATTCTGATGCTGAAGAATCTATACCTTCCGCTTCTCCTCCAGAGGACTATTCTTTTGGGGAAACCTCACATACAATGAGGGAGCATTTCCACTGGAAGAGCCAAGATTTTTCAGAATCTAAAAAGAGGCTCAGGGATTTTCTTTTACTACCTCAACACAAGCCACTAGCCATCCCACCTGTGTTAGACATTGTAGATGATGTGTTTTCGAAGTCTAGTCTTACCCCTGACTCCTTACCTCCAGCTCCTGTTAAGCCTGACATATACTACAGGTTTCCTGACTCTCATAAATTCCTTTTTAAAAACCCTGCTGCAGACCCAGAAATTATTTCTCAGGGTCCCAAAGGAGTTAAGGCTTCTACTGCAAAAAACCCTACCCCCTCTGACAGAGATTCTGTGCTTGGAACCAGGCAGAAGAAACTGATACAGCTGTGCCAAATATTCCTCAGATTTTGCAATACTTAACTGAGATGCTGGACAAAGGCCTATCTTTTTCATCTATTAAAATTCATGCCTCTGCCATTTCGGCTCATTAAAATGTAGAGCCACCAATCTTTTCTCATCCCTTATTAAAGCAGTACCTCAGAGGAGCCAAAAATTTAAGACCTCCAAGGAGATCACCAATGCCTGCATGGGACCTCAACTATGTCTTGGAAAAACTCACCCTGCCTCCTTTTGAGCCAGTTGCTACTGCTGATATAAAGTTTTTATCTTGGAAAACAGCTCTGCTCCTAGCAATAACTTCTGCAAGATGAGTTTCAGAGCTACAGGCACTCATGGCTGTGGAACGTTTTATCATTTTTTATCCAGACAGGGTATCTCTGAGGACAAACCCAACATTTATGCCTAAGGTGATGTCCAGTGTGGCTCTGAACCAAACTATTCACCTGCCAACCTTTTATCCAAATTCACAGAACAAGGGGGAGATAATTCTGCATTCCTTGGATGTACACAGACAGCTTAGATTCTACTTGGACAGAACCAAAGTTTTCAGAAAGACAGAGCAATTACTAGTGACATATGCTGCAGGATCACAAGGAAAGGCTATCTCAAAGCATACTATTTCAAAGTGGATAGGCCACTGCATTCATTTCTGCTGTGTACACCATGGCAAGCCAGTACCTAAGGGCATTAGGCCACACTCAAGCAGAGCTGCAGCCACTTTAGCAGCCTTTATCAGGGGAGTACCTACCAAGGACATTTTAGAGGCTGCTATTTGGAGTTCAGTGCACACCTTTACAAAGCACTATCATCTGCTATTCTACTCTAAATCCAGGGCAGGCTTTGCCACTGCAGTTCTGCAGGGCCTCATAGCCACTCCTAATGCTGTTTAGCTCCAGCCTCCCAACCTTAGCTTTGGGACTCTACCCAAATATGCAACAGTGAAACAGGAAGAACATAGTACAGTTGTGTACATTTACCATAAATGTAGATGTTCGAGTGTATTCACTGTTGCAGTCCAGGTTACCCACCCACCATCCCCCTTTTCTTCTGATGGAACCTATCTTTCCTTCTCTGATTTTTACAACCTATGTGGTGTATTTGCTTGTAGATGAAGGTAAATTTTATATTGGTGCATGTAATTATACATATCTAAATTTTGGCAACCCTTTTGGGGGGCACCTGACATCTGGGGCAAGAAAAACTAAAGAAAATGGCATCAGCTGTTTCTTTTACACCCCTGACGACCTGATGTCAGGGAAGGGGTGACAGCAGCCGATGCAGGACCCAAGACTTTGGAATTCAGGCCGGCTGAGGGGAACCTGCCAGCAGGATTACCCAAATGTAATGATTGCAACAGTGAATACACTCAAACATCTACATTTATGGTAAGTGTACACAACTGTACTTTCCAGACATCTGGCTATGGCTGCTGTGTCCTGATACATGTGCCATAGATACCACACTGTCCTGGCCAGTGCCAACTGTACACTGTCCCACAGCTAAGGGCAATGGTGATGATGGATGTACAGGCAGTATGACTGTGTGCATGGATGGGGTGGAGACTTGTGTACTGTCAATTGGTGGCCCACCAACAGACACTGACAAACCTGCCTGTGCCTCAACACACCTATCCTCATGATCACTGTCTGTCTCAGTGACATCAGGTTTCCTACTGTACTGAACCAGCCCCACCTCGGCACCTGTGAGAGGAAAACAGGAATCACACTTTAAGACCTGAACATGATTTCAGACCACATGCACACATGCGTACATGCACACACGCACATGTGCACATGCACACTCACAAAAATATACTCCTCCCTAAAGCAGACGCACACAACACCAGCAATCTCAGAACATACACAATAGCAGGTAATGGTGGGGTACAGTATCACAAGCAAAACAGTCATCTCAAACATGTCAGCATGCAGGACATGTGTTGCTCAACAGCATGCAGTGCAAGTGTAGGCAGTCCTTGTTACTAACAGTATACATGGCTTTGATGCATGTGTTTTGTTATTAGGTGATGGGCCTCCCCCTGGAACACAGTGCATACATGGGCACAACATTGCTGTGCAGGTATTGAAAACTCTGTAATGTACTGTGCACCATAACAAACAGGTGTACATACCATGGCTGGATATGTATCTGTGTGTCAGATAGGTATCCAATGCTGATTGCAGCCTCTGTGTCTTTAGCAAATAATTGTAGACACATTTTTAGTACATGCATGATGAGTATTCACACATCATCAGTGGTGCGTGGATAATTGATAGAATACCATTCGGCCACATACCCAATGTACGGTACTTATGGTGAGTGTAGATCATATTGTGGACATGCCAGTGTCATCCATGATATGGCATGCTAAAACACAACTGCATATTTAAACACTACACATACCCAGTGTGTGTCATATGACCTAGCCACTCAATAGCATCACAAGACATATATGTGTCAGTTGTGCAAATGGTGATTGGTATGCATATTGTTTAGAGGTGCATATCTGTGCACACACGCAACATTAACGTGTATAGCAAGGTGTATAGCAGTGAAAGCTATGTGTAGTACTGTGGTTACAATAACTGGATGGGGTATAGTACCGTAGACCATCATCATGAAGCATCATGTGGCCACTCAAGACTACAAATGTTTCCCAAACCAGCACTAATCATGCTGTACTGGAACTGTACTACATTGGCTACATTCACCATTTCACAACCAGTTGTTACATGAGTTTGTAAGGAGGCCAATAAGGAGCATTCCCTGACATGAATGTGTAGTGTGTTGAAGAGTGTTTAAATGCCCCACGATAGGCCTCTACCCCTCAGGTATATTATGTGTAATGTGTGGATGAGATTTTGGATACTGGAGTGTGTCTTTACAGAGAGTTTGGGAATCCTTTATGTGTAGCATGTTAAAATGCTCTGTGTATAACATAGCTGTGTATGTTATGTGCATGGTGAGTATCAACTGTGCCTATCCAATGGTCACTGCAGTCAAGCCACATTTGTTTGAGATGGTCTGGGTATTGCATGTGTTTGAGGCAGCTAATCACATTAGTGAGATGTGCATGGTCTTACACTAAACATGCACAGCATGCATTATGGGTAGGTGTGTTACATGTGTACATGGCCTACACCTTAACTATGACATGCACTTTTTATTTACAATAATACATGTAGAACACACTCACCAGCATCTGTCCTCTGCCTTGATGGCACCCCAGAGGGACCTACATAGAGATGAGACAGTTTGTCAGTGGCCACAACTGTGGCATTGCTACTGTGTGTTTGCAATCTTACAGTACAACAACAGTTTACATTCACAGGGCTACAGATTATGTTCCAAATGATCAGTATTGCACAACAACAGGCTCCACATCTTTTAACAACATACTCCACATCTCACATATGCATGATCTACCAATACAGATAACAGTAGTCTACAGATATGCCATGTTACCTGCATGCTCCATGTGTGCTTGCTGGGTGGCTCCAACCTCCATCATGGTGTATGTCTGCTGCTGTTGTTGTTGGGCAGGTGCCACCAGGCTCAGGAGCAGCTCCTCCACTCTGGTGAGGGGGGGATGGATATTAACACCACCTCCTGTTGCAAGCTGTTGTCTCCGCACATCAGCAGCATGCTGACGGACATGTCTGAGAAGATCACTGCAGTGGTGGCGTACCTGCTCATATGTCCAGTTATGCATGCCTACTTCATTTACCCTGTGGACAACATCCTGCCACATTGCAGTATGCTCCTGCTGGTCCTGGCTGGTTCGTGAAAACATGAGACTGTAG